>NW_010366382.1:73858-74873 GCF_000414095.1 Morus notabilis | reverse complement strand
TAAATATTTCAAATTATATCCTACTGGGTCTTTCGCTCACGTTTTATGTTTTAAATGTTAAACCCCTCCCAGGAGACTCGATGAGCGGTGCAGGGTAGCTGGAGTTGCTACTGTTGGATCAAGTGAGGATTGAGTTTATCCTTTTGAACAAATGTAAGGAATTTGAGAAATTATGTAAACCTATTTAATATTGGATTTACTAGACTGTGGATGATGTCTATTGTAATTGATTATTTACATGTGCATGTATGTACGATACTGTATGTCCTGTGGGGTGGAGCCCTGTGTGTCAGAGGCTCTTGGATTATGTCGTTTATTTATATTTTTATGCAGTTAAGTGTGGTACCCGGTTGGGAATCTGCTTTATTAATCTCAAATCGAGTTTCACGTCACCCACCCCGTTTGGGGGGCGTGACAAGGAGTGGTATCAAAGCTTTAGGTCAAGAACCCCAGGATTGTACATACATGTGTGACATCTGTTATCCACTGAACAGTCTAGTTTTATTTCAGTTGAAGGAAATGGCGCCTCGCCGTAGGCCTGCTAACCAACCGGCACAACAGAATCAAGGATTTCTGGATGCCATGTATGTTGCCTTTCAAGGCATGGCCACAAGAGCTCGAAACGAGCGGCCGGTTGAGGATAGGAAGCAAAGGTACTTCCGAGAATTTAGACGTGCGCCTATCCCCTCGTTTAATAGTGAGGGAGGACCCCAAGAGGCGGAGTTCTGGTTAGACTCCATAGTCAAGCATTTGAGTACTATGGGAGTTCCAGATGAATACTGGGTGGAGTTTGTGGTGTACAAGATGGAGGGCTTAGCGAACACTTGGTGGAAACAGGTCAAGAGGAGAATGGATGTCGCAGGATTGACCTGGGAATAGTTTGAGACGTTGTTCAATGAACAGTACTTCCCTCAGAGTTACAGGGAAGAAAAAGCGCTAGAATTTATGTCTCTACTGCAAGGAGACATGTCTATAAGGGAATATGAGGCTAAGTTTAATGACCTATCCCGGTTTG
>NW_010366382.1:72903-73293 GCF_000414095.1 Morus notabilis | reverse complement strand
CTCAGCGGCCTAATGTTGGTGACAGAGGAAAGGGAAAAGTACAGGGACAAGCTTAGGCCCTGGCAGGAAGTAGCTCTGGAGGTCAAACCAGCAACGCGGTGGTTGAGGGTATGATCCTAATCTCTCATTCTTTTGCTCACGTGTTGTTTGATACAGGTGCCACACACTCGTTCATATCAAGCTCTTTTGTTCGGACTTTGAAACTGAAGAGTGAGAATTTAGAAGTCCCGGTGACTTTGAACTCCCCACTAGGATGTGTAGAGGTAATGAGTGTGTGTAAATCATGTGAAATCACGATTGGTAGTGAGCGATTGATAGCAGATTTGATTATCCTTCCGATGACCCTGTTTGATGTGGTACTCGGAATGGATTGGCTGTCAAGGCACGATG
>NW_010366382.1:70290-72598 GCF_000414095.1 Morus notabilis | reverse complement strand
TTTCTCCTCCCTTCTTGCCTTAGAAGGTGAATCTGAAGCGATCGGAGATAGTACGGGAATCCCTGTAGTGGATGAGTTTATAGATGTATTTCCTGATGAGCTACTTGGTTTACCGCCAGATCGGGAGATTGAATTCTGTATTGACTTGGTCCCGGGAACAGCACCTATTTCCATCCCTCCATACCGGATGGCTCCGGCGGAGATGAAAGAATTAAGAACGCAACTTGAGAAGTTGGCAGGAAAATGATATATCCGGAATAGTACTTCTCCTTGGGGTGCACCGGTGCTATTTGTGAAAAAGCACGACGGATCTCTATGGTTATGCATTGACTACCGTCAATTGAACAGGGTAACTGTGAAGAATAAATACCCATTGCCGAGGATCGATGAGTTATTCGATCAGTTGGGTGGATCACAGTTTTACTCTAAGATTGACTTGAGGTCCGGGTACCACCAATTGAAAATCAGGGAAGAGGATATTCCGAAGACTGCTTTTCAGACTCGATATGGATACTTCGAGTTCCCGGTGATGCCATTTGGGTTGACAAATGCCCCTGCTGCATTCATGGATTTGATGAACCGTGTTTGTCGGCCGTACTTGGATCGGTTCGTCATTGTGTTCATTGATGACATCTTGATGCATTCGAAGACTTGGGAAGAACATGAACAACATTTGAGGATTGTTCTTCAGACTCTTCATGAACACCAGTTGTATGCGAAGAAGGAGAAGTGTGACTTCTGGCTGACAGAGGTGAAGTTCCTTAGCCATGTAATTTCAGGACAAGGAATTTTCGTGGACCCATCCAAGATTGAGACTATGTTACAGTGGGAAAGGCCGAAGAATGTGGCAGAGATTCGAAGCTTTCTCAGACTCGCGGGGTATTACCGGCGTTTTGTAAAGGATTTCTCGAGTATCGTTGCACCGATGACTCAGTTAACCAAGAAAGAAGTCAGATTCGAGTGGGATGCTGAATGTGAACATTCCTTTCAGGAATTGAAGGTAAGGTTGACAAGTGCACCGATTCTGACGATTCCCAATACTGAGGAGCCATACGAGGTGTACTCTGACGCCTCGGGGGTTGGGCTTGGTTGTGTCTTGATGCAAGGCAGACACGTAGTAGCTTACGCATCTCGCCAACTGAGACCGCATGAGCGGAACTACCCCACGCATGACTTGGAGTTAGCAGCGGGAATATTTGCTCTGAAGATATAGAGATGTTATCTCTACGGAGCAAGGTTTCAGGTCTTCTCTGATCATAAGAGCCTGAAGTACTTGTTTACTCAGAAAGATCTGAACCTCAGACATAGGAGATGGGTAGAGTACATGGAAGATTATGACTTCACTCTCCAGTATCATCCTGGAAAAGCTAATGTGGTGGCTGATGCCCTTAGCAGGAAAACGTCAGGGACTCTGGCGTCATTAGCTTTAGAGGATTGAAAGAGGACTGAAGTAGTGAGTGAGTATGATCTTCAGTACCATGAGGATTATAACCAGGTTGTGGTGTATAATCTGATCTCCGCACCAGTTCTTGTGCAGCAAGTTAAGCATAATCAATGGCAGGATCCACACCTCCAAGGGATTTGGATTCGGATCCAGAATGGAGAACAATTCGAGGATTGGAGAATCCGGGAGGATGGAGCCTTGTATTTCCGCAACCGCCTTGCTGTTCCTAAGGTGGGTGAGGTAAAGAAAGCGATTCTGCATGAAGCTCACAAATCGAGGTACTCCATTCATCCGGGTAGTACCAAGATGTACCAGGATTTGAAAAGACAGTACTGGTGGAGAGGCATGAAAAGAGACGTCCGTAAGTATGTCTCGGAATGTGTGACTTGCCTCCGGATTAAAGCTGAGCACCAGAAGCCGGCGGGAGAGTTGCAACCTCTTCCTGTCCCTGGATGGAAATGGGAGTACATCACCATGGATTTTTTGATGGGGCGGTTGATGAAGTCTGCGCACTTCATACCGTTTCGTGCAACGTATTCTCAGAAGATTCTGTCAGAATTGTACCTAGAGCACATCGTGAGGTTACACGGGGTGCCACTGTCTATCACGTCTGATCGTGATACCCGCTTCAATGCACGGTATTGGAGGAGTTTCCAGGAAGTCATGGGAACAGATCTGAATTTTAGCACTGCATTTCATCCCCAGGCGGATGGACAATCTGAAAGAGTTATTCAGATTCTGGAGGATATGCTTCGTGCTTGTATTCTGGAATTTGGTGGAAACTGGAAGAAATACCTGCATCTAGCTGAGTTCGCTTACAATAACAGCTATCAGGCCAGTATCGGTATGGCACCGTTCGAGGCG
>NW_010366382.1:70057-70214 GCF_000414095.1 Morus notabilis | reverse complement strand
AACCGGAGGATAGACTTACAACTGGACCGGATGTCATTCAAGAGAATGACGAGAAGATAGCTGTGATTCGAGAACGCCTGTTGACAGCTCAAAATCGACAGAAGAGCTATGCTGACAGAAGGCGTAGGCCTTTGGAATTCCAAGAAGGCGACTTTGT
>NW_010366382.1:68076-68652 GCF_000414095.1 Morus notabilis | reverse complement strand
ATTGGATTACTTTAGGACTGAGAATTGATCCTAAAGTGTTGTTTTGTATCAGTGCTCGCTGTGGATTCAGACTGAAGGGGCTTGAGAAAGCGGAAGCCGGAAAAGGGCAACGCTAGTCCCAGGTTTGATTGTGCGAGGTAGGATTTCTATCCCTTTTCCTTGTGAGCCTGTTTTCAAAAAGGATTTTGGCCTTGAAAATGTTTTAAAGAAAGGGATTGATTTGTGAAAGAAAATGCTTTGAAAACCATGGCTTGTTTAGTCATGGAACCTCATGGTTTGTCCAGTCATGGGGCCCGCGGCTTGAGTAGTTCGTGGGGTCGTATTAACGATTTCAAAATGTTTAATGAATGATTTCTTAAGAAAAGAGATCTTGTGAACTGGTAATAGAGTCTATTGCTGTAAGCCTAGATAGGATGCGGAGAGTGCATCCTGCAGAACCCGACCCAAAACCGGTCCGGGTAGGCGAGGCACTTGGTTAGGTAAGTAATTTGTACTAATTACTTGCTGAAGCCTGTAATATGGTTATTTTCAGTTATATTTCCTTTGAGAAAAAGGATGTGAGGTTCCGGCTGTTCT
>NW_010366382.1:60651-68040 GCF_000414095.1 Morus notabilis | reverse complement strand
TTACTTGCTTATTCATTTATTTATTCGTTTATTTTAAATATTTCAAATTATATCCTACTGGGCCTTTCGCTCGCGTTTTATGTTTCAAATGTTTAAAACCCCTCCCAGGAGACTCTAGGAGCGGGGCACAGTAGCGGGAGTAGCTGTTGGATCAAGTGAGGATTGAGTTTATCCTCTTGAACAAATGTAAGGAATTTGAGAAATTATGTAAACCTATTTAATATTGGATTTACTAGACTGTAGATGATGTCTATTGTAATTGATTATTTACATGTGCATGTATGTACGATACTGTATGTCCTGTGGGGTGGAGCCCTGTGTGTCAGAGGCTCCTGGATTATGTCGTTTATTTATATTTTTATGCAGTTAGGTGTGGGACCCGGTTGGAAATCTGCTTTATTAATCCTAAATCGAGTTCCACGTCACCCACCCCGTTTGGGGGGGCGTGACAAAAGTTTATTAAAAGTGTATTACGGATGATAATTTAATTAATTATTAAACTAATTAATTAAATTATCTAAGACTTAGAATATGGTTAAGGAAGTTAATTAATTACTAAGATTAATTAACTAACTTATGTAGACTTAGTATATGAATAAAAGGGTTAATTAATTACCAAAATTAGTTAACTAAATTATTATACTTATTATAAGGATAAGATAATTAATAAATTATTAATTTAACACAAATTTGTAAATGCTATTAAGGAAAATAAGATTTTGAGGATTTAACAAATTGATCCTTATATTAAATTATCCTTCAGAAAAGGAAAGGAATACCTGCCCCAAGAAAAGGGTTAGATTCCTTCATAAGTTGCTAAAATAGAATAGCAAACGACAGTTAATCTCACACTCTCAATGGGTGTTCATTTTCAGAAGTAAGCAAGTAAGAGAATATGCTGTTTGGCAAAAAGTGGATTCCAGCTCTGTAAATCAGGTAAGTAGGAATCTCGCCTACAGCATGAATAGAATTTAAAGAAAAAGTTACACATGTTATATATTCATGTTTTATGCTTTAAGTATTGTATGCGATGTCATGTCATACTGCATACACCTAAATAAGTCAAGAGGAACTTATAAGAATAATTTCAGTTGAGTGTCGTACCAGCCTCCGCAAGGGAGGTAACTCAGGCTCCACAAGGGAGAAAAGAAAAAAAAGAGTCCTTCGCAAGGGAGGCATTCAGTTCAGTTATAATCACGGTGTCATGGGGGACCTTGCAAACCCTCACGTCCTGATGATTACGCGCAAGTGGTACGCGAGCACTCGGGCCCATAAGAAAGAAAAAAATAAGATAATAAGACTATGATAAAACATCATAATTAAGCATAATCAGTTCATGCATATTTATTCATGTGTACTCACAGTTATTTTGCGAGATATAGTTCATACTTGCTGAGCGAAAGCTCAATCAGATATGTTCATGTTGTAGGTAAGAAACCTATCAGCAATTCTTAAAGGGCAATGGTGAGCGACAGACGAATGGTGGAGATGAGAATGGATACCGCTAACATTTAAATCTTCCGCAATAAGTTTAAGTAAAATTATGTATATGTCTATATGATTCAAAGTTTTCAAACATGTATGTTTGAAAAGTACATGTACATATTTATGTTAAGGAAACCGAGGTTGTAGCCAACAACCCTAGTCTTGAGTATTTAAAGTTTTATAATGTTGCAACAGTGAATGCAATAAGTAAACGAATTTTAAACGTGACGATTGATTTTAAAAGGACTTTAAAAATGTACTTGAGTTTAAGATTTCTCTCGAAATCCGTTTTAAAGTCAAATTAGATGGCCGATGGTGCTGGTTAGTTTTAGAAAGGTTTTTAAAGAGTATTTGAAACAATAGTTCAAACGCAGTTTCGTTTGAAAGATATTTCTAGAAGATTCTATCTTAACTGAAATTAAGGAAAGCTTTAAGAAAATTCAGTGATTCATTCTTTTGAAACTATTGTTACGAATTATGAAATTATCCCTTCTTATAGTTAAGAATAAAAAAAAAAAATGTTCCGCAAATTTTAAGAAACCCCAGTAAGTACAAGTTAAAAGTTTAAGCTACAGTGGCAGCCTCATAGGAGGGTCGTCACATTTGTGGCGTAGTAACAGTTTACTAAAAGTTTTTGGAAACTGATTCTATAATTATAGTACGAGAGAATGGGTGAAATAACACAATTAGTATGATAATTAGTAAATTATAACACAATTTTTTTAAATATGTAATTTACAGCGTAATTTAATATATTAAGTTTCTAATATTATTAAAAATCCAAAACACCCTTAAATTCTCTCATTCCCTCTTCTAATTAAGTCCATCATAGCCGGCGACCAGTTTTGATGACTGGCGACCGATAATCGATAAATATCGTATTTATTAATAAATATCGTATCTATTTATAAATAATGTATTTATTCAAAAATGTGATCGCCAGCTCCGTCACGAACTTTAATTTGTAACATTTGTTCCCTTTAAATTTTAAAGTTTTGCGAATTTAAATTGACATGTGTCACTCATTTGTTGTAAGAGTGATGAATTTAAATGTGTAATTACGAAGATACCCTTAGAATTAGAATGTGTAATTAAGCAGTGAGACTGAGCGAGTTTTTTTTTTTTTTTTCTTTCCACAGAACTCTCAACTTTCTCAAATGAACTTGGATGATTTCATCAGAGATAGAATCTCGCCGACGATGTTAGCGACGATCGACGACGTCATCGGAGACCTTGCCATCTACAGCTCTCCGGAGCCGATGAGGGCTGACCAATCACTCCAAGGGCCCACCAAATAAGTGTAAAGCTCTTGTCACGATGCGAAATGTCGGAGCGGACTTTTGGCTGCAAAGGAAGGTGGTGAAGCGGATGAAACTGATTGTGGGAGTAATGAGCGTCTCCCTGAAAGCTCTTCAGCTTTGGATTTTTCGTTGCGATATGTACTTTTGAGTTTTGTTTGTTTGGATGTCCGATTGCCATACCCAGAAAATAGTTATTCTTTTCTTTTTCTTTTTTCTTTTGATGACATAGGGCATGTTTTTTGTTCAAAAATTTTAAAAAAAAAATAACTCAAGTTTTAATTTTATTTAAGTTCACGTTCTTTTAAATTTTAACTTTTATCTCATTCACTTTGCTGATTTGAGTTTAGAATTCGAATTTTTCTACAATAAAAAGCTCTCACAAATAATCACATCTAACTTTTTTACTACAGTAAAAAGTTCTCACATAAAGTCACATCTCAACTCGAATTCTAAATTCGAATCAGCGAAGTGAACGGGTTAATTTTACTTAACTTTATTCAAGTTCTAATTTCAACTCAAGTTATAATTCAAATTCAATTTAAAAATTACACTCAAGTTACACTCTAAAAAAACAATCCCTTATTGTTATGAGTGATGATGAATGGGTAAATTTGTATCAGTGCAATGCGCCTTTTCCTTCATTTTGGTTTTTGCTTCATATCAGTGAATGGGTAAATCTCTGTCTGAGAATTGAGATGATTTCGAAAACGGACAAAATGGAGTGTTTGCATTCCTTATGTTAAAGGTAATTGAGGTTAACAGATTAAGGATAATCAAGGGGAAAAAAATACTTTTGAGTAAATAATCAAATCAAATCAATGTTTCCATCTTCCAGAATCGCACTTGATGAATCAATGAAATGGGTTTTTTCAAAGTAAAAATCTAAAGGAGGTTTAGGATTTGGGTCTTTCTTTCAAATCCTCTCAGAGATAATTACACAGAATAAAAAAATTGAACAAAGTTATGATATTTTTAGTAAGTAATTAAATCAAATATAAATAAAACACTGTGAAAAGCAGCGACGGAACCAGAGATTTTTGTCAATGTCGGCAAATGATCTCGTTCTTTTCGCTTATTCGAGTTTAGAATTCGAGTTTTACTACAGTAAAAAACTCTCTGAAAACAGTCACATTTAACTTTTTTATTACAGTAAAAACTCTCACACAACATCACATCTCAACTCGAATTAGGAAACTAAACGGAAATAAATATCTATTAACGCCCTACATACGAGGTATTAACATAAATCTCAGCGGGGGCTTATTAGTACTAGTATAATATAATATTTAATTATATATATATATATAATTCAAAAGGAAAAAAATTTGAGTGGGGGCTTAACTGGCGTGAGTTTGGCTCCGTGTCTGGTGAAAAGCATATATTAAAACAGAAGGAAAGAAAAAATATACATCTAAGCAACATTTCTATTATCCTCTGCTTCTATGCACATTGGCTCGTTATCCTGTTTCCTACGAAGCAAATAATTTTTAACAAAGTTCTCAAATTTCAAATGGGCATGTCATATCTGAAGGCAAAAACTCTTTATTCACTCATACAGAGAACGTACTAGTTTGTAAGCAAACACACCTTTGATCAACAATCTGATCCCACAGACGATCGGTTTCGTCCGTAAGGGATAGATCTTTCTCCAATAGCTTTGCCCTTAAGCCACCTTTATAGTTCTCAAAGGAATCATCGTCAAGCCCTTCCTGCAATCATTAATGCTTTCTCAAGCTAGTGTATTTTGAGGAGGATTTTTGCATTCGGAGAAATACATGGACTCTGATCTTAATCGGATAAGGATTCAAGAAAGTCGATTTCATGATCAGTTTTACTCTTAGAGGCGGTTGCATGGTGCGGAGAGTGTAAAATAAACTTATACCACTGTCTCAACTATGAAGTCTGAATGTGGTCGCTAAGAAAGCGTTTGAGAAAGCAATTAGTCTCCGCAAGTTCCTTAGAAATTTTGAGGTAATTCATGGTATAGGTATGTTTATAGCACTAATAGTGTGGCTATAATTAGTACCAAGAATTCAAGATACCACAAGAACATGGATATATATATATATATATATATTTATTTATATTTATATATGGGGAGTATCATATTAGTAGGAGCTTGACAAAGAGTGGTAATGTGACAATTTGCAATGCAGCATCTAAAGGACAACTTTGACGATCCTTTTAGAAAAACTCTGGTGGCTATGAGTTTTTAATAAGAGATGGTAACGACATTGGGATGCGAAATGGATCACATTTACTGCTTACGCAAGTAGGAGATTGTTAGATTGGTGTCGTAAGGAATAAATATATTAGATGTATTTATGACATTTTAGGACAATAAAGAATAATGCATTTATTTCATGTATCAATATGTGTCCTAATATTTACATTCATATGGTTGATTGTATAACAAGCAAACTAAAGCAAACTAAAGCATCGAGACTATTAATACTAAATCTTGAATCATGTATATATACGGATTTATATGCGGAAAGATATGATGCAAGATAATGGTCTAAATGTATTGTCTGCAATCTGTGGAATTATAAAGACAGACACTTTATTCTTGATAAGATTGTAATAGGCGTCTACTTACAATTAGGGAGATGGCTTATCTTGGCTGTCGGAGTGGAGACTCTGTGGTAGAGATATTGTTATATACCTAGTGATGGATATGTATTGGATTGGACCTAAAGTGTAATTAATTTTATTAATAATTTCAGTTAACTAAAATCAATTCACTTTCATAATCATTTATGTAATTATCTTAATCCTGAAGTAAATTAATGATTCTATATTTATAATTTGTGTCTTTTGATATGCTAAATGCAGAAACACCGATGAACATAGAATTCCATGTCGGTATGTTGGAGGCATGACTTATAAGTGTGAGAACGTGATTTACAGATATGGAATCCATAACTCTGTTAGAAGAGTTAATGTTATCCTTTCAAGGGCATTATTCGAGAATTGGAAAATAACGAGACCTCGGTCATTTGGTTAAATCAGTAACTAAATGATTCTTTATTTTGTATGTGTTATAAAATAAAGGATTTTTCCAATGGTTGAATAATGGAACTTTGAGATAAAATAATTGAAAAGATAAAACGGAACTTAACATCAATTATCCATAGCGGATATTACATAAAATGAAATATCATGGACAGAACTAATGGAGTTTTGTGAGTTTTATAATATGATATATAATCCAGACTATTTCAGCTTCGGACTTTTAATGGAGTAGCACTAAAATTAATAATTAAACAGTAAATTAACCATAAATTTATTTATTTATTATTATTGGAGCTTGATTATATATGTCTATCGAGTCTCGCAAAATTCCAGTTAACAAATTGGGTTAATTTTCATATACAACCGGTACAGGAAATTGACAAACGAATCTGACAACCGGTTTGTATTGATTAATTAATTTCATGCATGGCTTATGTATAGTAGTATTCATATTTAGTACTTAAAATTGATTAGCCCTTTTTGTTCGTTATATGTATTGAAGCATGAGTACTTTATGCATACATAATGATATGTGTTTGATTTTTGCAGTGTGGTTTGAGCTATAATTAGCTACGACGTCCATTCAATTTGCACTATCTCGGCGCGAGATCAACTCACTCGCTCTCTAATAAAGTGCCAATTATTCATAATGTATGCATGCAGAATTTTATTTTCAAGTACTTAGCTAGCCTAGGCTGGCATAGTCTTCCTTATATGTATCAATAAAACAGGAGTTATAGTAGATATAGAGATTGCATGCTGTGATCATTTATCTGTAATAATAAATCACTGATAATTGCCACATATATTATATACATCTTTTGTTTGTATTTTTTTGTCATGTATGGTTTAATTATTGTATGCGATAAGAGAAAATCAGATAACTTACCTCTAAAATGTATGGGTCTAGACTTTTACCCCTTAGTCTTGATTAATACACTTTTAACTAATATCGTATTTGATTAAAACATAAAAGGATATTAATAAAAAATAAAGGGTAAAAAGGGATAAAAATCTGACTCATGCAATTTAAAAGGGTATAAATCTCCTTTTCTCTATGAATAATTTCATATGATCAGTGTTTTTTTTTTGGGTGATTAGTCCTTCATTAATTAACTGCGCCGCATAATAATTATATGTGCCCATGCACAGCAAAAGTATAAGCTGCACTTAATCAATTATAAGAAAGCCGTGATTTTTCTGTGTAAAAATTTATTTTTGGAACTAAAGTAGAAAACTTTAATTACTATACTAATTTCACAATAGTAAATCATTTCAAAGCAAATCTTAATTTCCTCAAAATTTAGCAAATTATCGAAAACAACAGCGCAGGGCGACCAGAGGGAAAAGGACTAGGAGACTAGGGCTTAGACAAATCAATTGGATGCCAATGATTGACAAAAGATGACAAATTTTAGAAGTCCTTAGGACATCTTACACCAATCAGACACTGCCCTATCCAGGTCCCCCAACGTGGTCATGTATCCTGTATTAATTACTAAAAAAATACGTAGATGAAATCTACATCCACATGTGCACCAGAAACCAGATCAATTCAGTTCCAAGAAAAGGGCAGTTATATATATAT
>NW_010366382.1:52853-60433 GCF_000414095.1 Morus notabilis | reverse complement strand
ATATATATATATATATCTTTAGTTGAGTAATTAGGTGACTAGGTGAGATAAGCAGAGCTTTTCTCTGAGACACACTTGATAAGTGCCGTGATTAGTGCATAATCACACGCTTTTTTTATCGTTTAAATTTCTTGCGCCAAACTGAAAAGAGGACTTGGTAGGAAAATATGTCTAGAAGTCCTTGTCATGGCCGCAATTGTCATATACAATACGGTACATGATGTGGACCGAGGTAATTTTAAAAGTTGCTAACCAGGAGAGCCTAGATATACAGGACCACCTCATCCATTTTGGTATTTTAATAAAGAAATAGGAATTCTCCAATGAAAATATTAAAAAAATAATAATAATCAGAATGAAAGCTTTTTAGTTAGAAATATGAGACCAACACCAAGCAACCGCATTACAGGCAATTAGAATTTTTGAGCAAAGAACAAGGAACCAGCTAGCTTCAGCCAATCCAAGAAAACTGAACAACGACAGCAGTCCAAAGGTTTTACATCCCATGGAATAATTTAAGATACAAAAGCAACCGACGGCATCATCAAAGCATGCCATTTCCAAATGGGTATGAACACAAAATTCTATAATGAACAAAGACCGGTGGCAACATCGCAACAACACCTAAGAGAGCTACCCTTTTTTTTGGTTTTTTTTTCTTTTTTGGGAGAATGATTCTAAGAATAAAAAAAAATTATAATTAACCTTCAAAACAAATAAAATAAATAAGAGTACCCTCTCTAAATGATTGGATGTCAATCTATGAACAGTTTATCAGATCGCATGCCATGGACAAGTCAGCAGGTTTCAGCAGCCAGTTTGCGTCAAAATGTGGCACTACTTTCACTAGCAGAGATCGAGGGACCTTCAGTCTTCACAAGAGACGATCCTTTGCTGCTGATGTCGAGGCCCTGCAACCGACCAACAGGATCATTCTGCAAAAGGTCTGTCAGAGGATGAGAATTTGATTGTTGCATATGGTGAGCTGACATGCTGGCCTGGGAATGATTGAACGGTGGCATTTGCATGTTCTGGTGTCCAGATCCTGCTTGTTGTTGAAGTGAAAAATAGCCGGATGGGTTATATGGCATCTGGTGCATTCCTAAGTTGAAGGATTCAGAAGGGCTAATCATCTCCCCAGTGGCAATCTTGAGCCTCTCAACTTCCTTCTTAAGCGCTTCATTTAGAGCTATATAAGATTGTAGATAAAATAAGTGAAATGTGAAATTTAAAATAAAACACTTTTGAAGTATCAATGGATTCGAAAGAATACAAGTACAGCTAATGCTTACCATCACGCAACTGAGCTTGTTGCTCCATAGCTTGTAATCGAAGCTTAAGCTCTGTATTTTCTGTACTCAGACCTGTTGTATCTCTCTACATGAGACCGCAAGAAGTAATTAGGTCATATTTCTATAATGATTAAAAGAATGTTTATCTTCAGTGGGGGGAAAAAAGAAGAAGCAACGTGTGTCTTAGTGTGGAGAAAACCTAAAAATCTCCCAGCAAATGCTTGGAAGAAATGAAAAGAAGAAAATAATCGAAAATAAAGCTCTAATTATGTGCCAATCAAAAAACTTCTTAACATCAATCTCTTTAATCACTTTTCTTATAAGACGAATAAATTTTCCATCTGAGCTCTTCACATATTGCTGGGATGCAGCTGATCTCAATATGGGTTGTGAAGATAAGCCATAAAAAAGCTCAATATAACAAACCTGGAAGAGTGTGAGCTGGGCAGAAAGAGTGGTCGCTTCTGTTTGAAGAGTCTGAACTTTGCGCTCAAGTTCTTGTATATAGCGAGCCTTCCTCTCCTTCGAGCGAGCAGCAGACTGCCTATTTGCTAGTATCCTTTACATAATAAACAAAATGTCAAAGAAAGAATAAGGAATGAAAAATAACCACCGGATATAGAGTTTAATTTTCCCAATTGTGGAATTTAGACAAGCGGATATCCGCATGTCTTACCATATTCTCAAGTCTCGCTTTTGCAATGCAATACCTTTACAAAGCCTACTTTTAGTCATCAATTTCATTCATAATTAAAGTTGGGGCTGAATCAAAAACAACGATATGCCAAGAATCCTAATTTTATAAAGTGAAATTTTCATTTTACTACTTTGTACTCCTTCTAACAAATGACCTTTCCCCTGTGGAAAATTTCTCTGATATTGACCACCGTTTTGCTGTCTAGTGACAAATTATCAATCTTTACACTCTTTTGAACGTCCAAACTTATACTTGATCATCTCCTCAAAAATTATCAGCCTTATTCGGCAATTGGTAAGCATATGGAACAGCAGAAAATCTTGGTTTAAAAAAGAGAGAAAAAAAATCTTTCAGGACAATCTACATACCGTAAAACTTATAAGGAAAAACCACTGTGAATTTTCAAATCTAGAAGGATAATTACATCAGAATCGAAGTCAAATATCGTAAGCATCGGACAATATTATGACAATATGAACGAGATCTGAAGTGAAGCTGACTTAAATTGTCATATTGTCATGGATAACACAATTTAGAAGTTAGTGTACGACCAAAAACAGTAGAAGATTACAAGCACTAGGAAATCAATGAGAAATTACATAACATAGCACTGCTTTCATACTCATATATCGTAATTCTTCTTTCTGTTTGTTTTGTAATTTTTAATTTCTTTTCTAGTTCAAACTTACGCCAAATTCAGCTCTCGTATTTCACCATTTCCATTCGATAATTCAACGCTTCATATCCCTTCATTTTTATCAGTAATAATTTCACGCTCACGCCCTACATTTTCTCAGCATCCAAACAGAAGAAAGAGAAATAACGAACCTTTTGGCACGCTTGGGATCTATGGTCCAGAGCTCGGCAAGCTTATCAGGAGGCATAGCCTTCTTCGCATCCATAATCTCTCCAAACACGCTCGTCGACGAGCCGTCCACGGAGCTGCTGTGCCTGTGCCTCGGCCTCCCACTCCAACTCTTCTCTCCCTCACCCCCGCCACCTTCGGCCTTAACCTCGCCTCCATTGACGCCATTACCACCGCTCTGATCCGCGCAGCTCCCTCCGTTTCCGGCCCCGCCGAGCTTATCCACATCAATGTAGGTCGAGAAGAGGTCGTCCTCAGACCCGATCTCCTCGAGGCTCGCTGTTGACGATCCGACGTTGAACGGATCGGACGGCGACAGATCCATCATGTCCTCCGGCAGCCGGAAGCTGACCTCCGAGTGGGCCCTTCGGTGGCCTCCCCCGCCCTTGCTGAAGACGCCGGCCGTGGCCGGGTTAGGGTTCGGATTTCCGAGCATTGTGTGAGTTGCCGCCGATGAGGAAGAAGACGAGGAGGTGGCGGCGCCGGCGAATGGCGGTAACGGCGCTAAACGGTGCTTGAGAGCAGAAGAGGAAGTCACGTTAATGGCGTTGGGATTGTGAGAAGGAATTGAACGGGATTTGAGAATGGTGGAAATTGGGTTGTTCTTGTTAGATTGTGGATCTTGCATTTCTTCTGTGGACATCGTCTTATTATCGCATCTCTCTGAGTTTCTCTCTCTCTAACCCATGTGTTTCGCTTCCTTCCTTGTCACGAGCAATAATTAACCGCCTTTTTTTTTCCCTTCAACTATTCTAATGTCATTTTAGCTTCTTTTTTTTTTCATTTACCAAATTACCAATCAAATTTATTAATACAACTTACAAACAATAAAGATTGTAGAATTATGCAGATTGTTTTGTTGGAGAATTTTTTTAAGGGAGTAGGATCAAAAAATATATATATGAGCAGTTCTTTATTTTTAAATCGTTAAATTTATATTATAAATGGTTTGTTTTTTATATTTTTTTAATCAAATATAATTTTGACTAAATCAAACGATTAGAAACATATGCTGATAGGTTTACTGAAAAAAATATCATTTTATAGTAGAAAAATTCTACTGTATTCGTCCTTTAAGAGAAAAGTACATGATTTGTTATGGTTTTGTGCATAAGTATTATGTATATCATTTTACATAATTAAGTGTCATTGTAACATTTTATTTTATTTTTATTAATTAAATTGTAATTGTTTATTATTTTAGTAAAGTAGCATAACTAAATTTATCATATTGAGTGGTATTTTTAGTTTTTTATGCTTTTCAAAATTACTAATTGAGTCACGTGCTATGTACATGAAGAGTAATTTTAAAAGTTTGATCCTGTGTTTTAACACGTGACCTCCTTAAAAGTCAAGTTCATTAATTAGAATAAGAGAAAAAGAAAGTATTTGAAAAAACTATATAGGAGTTTTTTATTTTAAAAAACAAAACTTAAGTAGAGACTATTTAAAAAGATTTATTTTAGTTAAAAGAAAATGAAAAAGAGAAAATATTTCAAAGAAGGAAATTATAAAAAAAAAAAAATTGAACTGTCAAAGATATTTGGAGAAAAAAAAAAACAATAGGCAAAATAAAAGAGGAGAAATAAAAAAAATTAAAAAGAAAAAAAATTAAAAAAAAGAAGAAAAATGATGCAATACGTTGCCACCTTATAATCTAAAGTCTAAAAAGGTACTTAGCTTTTTTTATATATGTCATATTAGATTGGATATTATAAATAGCTAAAAAAAAAAAAAGAATTAAGTTGTAGGGAGCTTTTGAAAAAAAATAAATAAAGGCATATTTAAAAGATTTTTTTAATATAAATGAATTAAAAGAAAAAAGTATTTCAAAAAAGTATATAATAAAAAAGTGAAATTGCTTACAAGCGGAAAGCGTTTGAGAAGAAATAAAAAAAAAATGCAAGAAAAAAGAATTAAAAAGCAAAAAAGAAAAAAGGAGTAAAAGTTAAAAAAAAAAAAATGGAGGTCAAATAAAGATTAAAAAAGTAAGAGAGAAGAAGAGGTGTTGCCACGTATTAACATAGAAGAAAAGAGTTGTGACTCTTTTTATATATGTTAGATTAGATTAGGTGCACATAATTTTTAAATTTTAACATAGCCTGACAAGATAGAATTATGCATATCAATACAATACGTATTTTTCAAAATTTAACATATAAAAATTTCCCCTTTTTTTTGAACTATTGACATATAATATAGAAAAATACTAGCAACACTCTTTTTCACTATTTTTATCACTTTCTGCATTGACTATTTGACACGTTAACTTTATTATCTCATTTTTTATTTAAATAATAATATATCAAGTTAATGAAGTCACGTGTCAAACAGTGAATGTATAAAGTGATAAAAAAAGTAATAAAAAGAGTGTTGTTAGCATTTCTCCATAACATAAGTATTTTTGTGAACGTCCTTATTAAAATTGTGTGAAAATTACAAATATGATGATATTTAAATCGAAAATAGTAGAAAAAAAGTCAATATGAAAAGCTTAAGAAAGTATATAGGCTAACTTTTAGTTATAGAAATTAATAGGTCATAACTTGTCAAGTTATGGTTCATAACCAGATAAGTTATGGACAAACTTGTCAAGTTATGGTTCATAATCAGACAAGTTATGGACAAAAACCGTGAATTATGGACAATAACTTGTCAAGTTATGATTCATAACCAGACAAGTTATAGACGAAAATAATAATTTGACCTATTTATTAACTTATGTAAACTATTGGCCTATTAATTTTAATTAATCTTAAGTCTTGGCCTATTTTTCTCGTTCTCCCTATTTAAATTTATATTTAACACTAAAAAATTTATATTTAATACTATTTTAACAAAAAAAATATGTTTAACGCTATTTTTCTTTTGTGTTTAGTTTAGCACCATCCAATACTCATAAATGTCGTTTTGTAAGCTATTTATTTTTTTATCGGTGTTTGGTTATTGATTGATTATTAATTCTCGTTTTAAAAAATATGAACTAGGTTTGAAGAAAATTTTTTAGAATAAATTTTTTTAAAAATAAATCCTAATATTTGTGAAAGTTGGAGGTGCATTAGTTTATCTCGATTACTTTTATTTATTAACTTGTGGAACTGGCTAACAGACCTAATAGTGATTTTAAAAAAAAAAAAACTTTAAAAATATCACCATGATTTTTTGTTCTTAAATGTACACTAGATCTAGAAGCGGGCATTTTTATTTTTATTTTTTTCTAGCACAAGAGATAAAAAAGATGTTATTACGTTTGAATTATGATCCGTACTTCTCTCGCAAACAGGTTTTGAAAAGAAAATGGGAGTCCACCGACTGATGGAGCGTGCGTTTGTACAAATGTTTTAATCTAGTGAATCTAAAATGTAAAAGAACAGGGTACAAAACATTTGTAATGAACCTCAAAATGTTGTAACAATGATTATGTTTGGCTTTTTAATACACTTTCACTTTCAAACACCCAACAAAGCTTCCTTTGTGCAAGACACAAAAGGCTTTTGTGGCAATTTGGATTATTTTTGTGACAACGAAAGCTCTCATATATATGGTGATTATGCATCACATTACAAAGAGTTGTAGAGTGCAATATGGAAACATCAAACATTTGGTACCTTTTTTAAGTTCAAAATATGAATATCACAAAGTTGGGTAGACATTTTTGTTTTTGTGTTTTTCCCTTTGGTGGGGTTAATGAGACATATGGCTTAATTATGTTTGTGGAATTAAAATATGGCTGCAATTTGTGAATATTCTACATATGGCTAAATGCATATGTATGATGACATTATTGTTGATTTGAATTTATCGTATAAATCAATTTTAAAGATAATATATAAGAAATACGATAGATATTTTATCCCATAATATGTGGGTTCATTGTTATTATTTTTAAATGAATTAAATCTCTAGCATTATGACATTTCTTACTCAATATCAAATATGTAAGTATTGACAAAGCACGATTTATAATTTTCTCATTCGGAGAGTCATTAACATACAAGCAACATATTTTTTTATATACTAAAAACAAAATTAAGATACTAACAAGATTATAATTAAATCTATATGTAGATATATATACAAAAACCGGTTAGTAAATATATCATTATAAGAAGAATAATTAGAACACAAAGACATGAATTTTTGTGTTATCATTATAATAATGAATATATCACTATAGTAAAAGCATAAGAATAATAATAACTTAAGCAAACGGGATGTATTTTTTTAGATTGTTATTATAATAATGGATATATTATTATACTAATGAAGATTGACATCACCTACACAAATATATACAAATTTAAAACAAGCATTAAAAAGAAAAAGATGATAAGTGTGTGTGTGTATAAGAAATTCAACAATGGGAAAAATATGAAAATTTGTGATCAAAACCAGGGTACTTTTGAATTTTCAGGAAACATAATTCAAAAAGTAAGCTATATAAATGATATTTGTAAAACTAAACCGATTCACTTTGAGGGTCAAATTGCGTAATTTTCACTTTTGGAATTGGATAACAGTCCATTGAGCTTTAATGGTACCGGTCGAAGCCTTGTTAATTGTTATACATCCTTCCACACCCCAGGGGTTCCCCAGGCCCACCACCACTACCATCACCAACCCATCTTGGTCTTTAATTGGGAATCAACAATCCTGCAGACCTTCATAAATGAGTTTATGATATTTGGAACTCAAGACAATGACTAGAACCAACCAATATTTGTTT
>NW_010366382.1:28835-52822 GCF_000414095.1 Morus notabilis | reverse complement strand
GGGGGAAGAAGAAAAAGATAAATTTATAGCTCTGAAGTAATTAATTAGTAATAATTGCCTAGTAGAGTGTGTAAACAATATTTAAGATTAGCTAGTATGATGACTATGGAATAGATAATTAAGGGTAAAAATCCAGTGTACCGGTAACTGGATCCAGATTCCACTTTTCCCAGCATTTAATTCGCCAGTAATCGCCACCGGGCCATTGTTCATCCATAGTTATTGGCGAAGCTGACAGCAACTTTTATTAAAGTGCCGGAACCCCGCTTGTAAATTTGATCAAGGAGATTCAAGAATAGGGTATGAAAAATCAGTACTAGTACTCTTAAACGTTTAACAACTGGCAGATTTTAGTCATATGTTATAATTGTACTTATGTACCACTTAGTTTCGATGCAATTGAATAATGCATTTGTCCGTCTTCTATTTTTTACTACAAACGTATCTGATTAATTAAGCTTTTTTTGGTCCTGAAATAAAAAGCGCTCATTAATGATATCCCATCTTTGATCCCTTTCATTATTTTCAAAATCATGGGGTCTACCGATGAAACATGAAACGGAAAAAATCTGAAACAATTTTATATTTTTACTCGAAAGATGGATCTAGTTTTTACTTATATTCTACCGTCCACCCAACGTTGCAAAATACATTGGTTGAGTAGCGGTCCAAGAATAGGCTATGGAGTATGACTAAGCAAGTATTTAGGGACTGTTTAGATCGTTAATTCGAGTTTAGATGTGACTTTGTTTGAGAGTTTCTTACTAGAGTAAAAAAGTTAGATGCGACTGTTTATGAGAGTTTTTTACTGTAACAAAACTCGAATTCTAAACTCAAATCAGTGAAATAAACGGGCTTAGAACCTAAAAAGAATGATTTACCATTCACTTTAAGCACAAAACTGATTTATTCCTTGGTATAGCATCAGCTCCATTTAGAATATTATGCGATAGAGTAGTCTAGGCTTGTCCAACTTAATACACACGAGTTATTTTTGCATGTAACGTATGTTACCAGATTTTTTTCTCCTGTTTTTGTTGTTTAATCAATCATATAATGCCACATCAACCCGTGATAAGTACAAAAAAATTAGGTAAAAAAAAGTTCAAATTTTTTACACTATATGACATTATATAATTGGTTAGACACCAAAATTAAATAGAAAATCTGAGTGTGTAATATACACTACTACTGTTTATATTATCACGTTTCTTATTTAGGGCATGCCCTACTTCCACATCTCTTTATCTTTATCATGAACAAGTGGATGACGAATAAAAAGATATTTTTCTCCCTCAATATTCCCTTTCGTTTGTTAATTTCTCACGTTCGATTTAATCAAAGAACCCGTGGCCATGTGAAAGAATCATCTCTGTATATATTCTAACATAATCCCTAACCACGAGCCACGATTCCACTAGTTTTCACATTCCGTGGTGCCACAAAGATGATAACCACTTCCCTATCCCAAACTAAACTCCAGTCCAGTAAATATCCCATGTCTGCCATATGTCCAACTTTTTTTTATCCAGGTTGAAATTTCTGCAACATCACAAAATCTTCTTTCTTTAAACCAAAAATCTCAAAAAAAAAAAAAAAAAAAAAAAAAAAAAAACATGGCGATCAGCACTACTCCACAGCACCGCTCGCTTCTTTACTTCGACAAGAACATGGTCATAGCCTTGTCGGCTTTCCTCTGTTTTGTGATCTTTGCAGTCGCATTGAACTCGATTCTGCGCTGCGCTCTAAGATTGAGTCGGAGATTTTCCTCCGCAGATGATCATCAGCAGATATTCGTCATACGGCCTGCTGACAATGTTATTATGTTCAGAAGCCCGCGGCTAATTGAGCATGGGAAGAATATTGATAGCTGTAGTATAAATAGTAGAGTGGCGAGTCAGATTCCGGAGATGTTGTACGGATCGTTAGAGGAGGGAATGAGGATTCCGGTGACGGAATGCCCGATTTGTCTGGCGGAATTCGAAGGAGGAGAGAGGGTGAGGATTCTTCCTGGATGCAATCATGGGTTTCATGTGGAGTGTATCGACGCTTGGTACGGAATGGGGACGTCCCACTTGTCTTGTCCCATTTGCCGGCGATGCTTAGCACGTTCTTAGTTGGTTATTGATTGAGCAGCTGGAGATATATATATATAGGGAAGGTCTTTAACTGACGGTTACTGTTTATTGGATTGAAACTTTAGATATATAATTATATTTATATATAAAATGTGAATATTTATATATAAAGATATATATGTTAAATTATAACACTACACCACAATAAATATTTCGTAACGGTTAGTTACAGTGTTTTTAAAAAAAACGTTATTACGTCTGTATATAATAGCGTTTAGAAATAATTAGAATATATATATATATATTAAAATTTTATGATATTTTGACATATTTATTTTATATATATTTAAATATATATGTATATACACATCAAAATCATATTAGGCAGGCATTGAAAATTACTTCCCCAAATTTTCAAATTCCCGCTCTCTTATTCTCCCTCTTTATTTTTTGCACTGCTTTTGCTACTCTAATACCCATTCGACAAAAGCTTCCCCCACTGTCATTCTCTCATTTTTCACTCCTCCACGCTGCCTTTTCTTCTTCATTTTTTCACTCCACACTGAAGTGAAACTAGGGTTTCTTCTCTCTACCGCCGCTCCTTCTATTCTCTCCACGGTGACCCTCTCTTTCTCTCAAAAGTCACCCACCCTTGTGGCCTTGCTTCTTCTTCTTCTTCTTTCTTCTCTGTCATCTCTCCTTCAGATTCGGCCTTAGTTCTCCTGTTTAGAATTTTGGAACTTTTTTTTTTTGGAGATGAATTCAATTTGATCTTACCTGGTCCTTTTTTATTGTTGTTTGCTTAGATTATAGGGTTTTGGTTAAATAATGAACGGGAACAGACAAAAATCAAATGAGAAGATCTACTTGATTGATTAAATGTAGAGACTGTGTTAAGCACAATCTTTGTTAATTTGGGAAATAGATTTAGGCATATATAAGTATCAGGAATTATGTGTTGAAGTAATTTCTTTCTCTCTACGTTGTGGATTTTTGTTCAATTATTATTATTTTTTTCTGTTTTCAATTTTTTTTTTTGGACCTAGAATCATAGAATGGCGGCTATAGAAGAAATAGCAGGATGGATGTGCTTTGCAGTGACAAAAATAGAACTTTGACATTGAACAAACTTTCAGTTTGACAAAAATCTCATAGAGGTACCACCAGACTTTTTCATATTTGTTTGCAAGTTTGCTTCCTGTTCCAAAGGAGGTATATATTTAAATGATGAATGACTTTCTTTGATGTTATTGTCTTATTGATCATTATTTCCTTTGTATATTCTACTAGTTACTTCTTTTGGTCACGAATAGGCCTGAGCCGGTATTCACACTGTGCATTTCCTTCCATTCAACCTGATTGATAAGCGCACAGCTCTCACATACATTAACAGTGAAGGAAAAATGGTGTGCAAGCAAAGGTGCACCTGAGCAGGTATGATATTAGCTCCTATTTGGGTATCATTTTTGTTGGATTTATTGGCTTTTTTAAGTGCTAACTACTCATTTTTCCATTTTTTTTTTGTCTCATTTGCAGAGAAGATGGCACAAGTGATGAATAAGTTGAGGCTCTCATTGCCAAAAGCTTGATGAAAGCTTTATATTAGCTCTCAGGTAATTTTAGAGCTAGAACTAGTTTTAATGTCAGCCTATTAAAGTTTTAAGCTATTTATTAAAGTTTTGTTTTTACTCAATTTTTATACTCTGTTTATCCACGGGTCTGAAATCACGAGTTTAATGTGCAAACAATCTTGTTCTTTCGATTTTTGAGTTGTAAAAGCAGCAATATAAGGAGATGAGGTACAAAGCAATTGATCTTTATATTTGGTTTTGTCGTATACCCTGTTTATTTTGTTTCCTAATTAGGGTTAGTCGCCTATACATAATACATATATATGTTTTTTGTTATTTGTTTTCACTTCTAGACTACTTAGCTTTCTGATACATGATGTGAATATATGTTCCAGCATTTTTTTTTTCATGAGCAATTCCAAAGCTTGGTTATTATCTGCGTTTGTCTATAAATCCACTTTTGGTCTTCAAGGCAAGACTTGTCTTCCAATTTGTTGTCTGCCTTGGTAATTCAATGAAATGATGCTTATTATCTGTGTGTTGTATATAATCTGTGTGGTAATTGAATGACATGATGCTTGTTATCTGTATTTTTTTCTTATTAGCAGAAGAGGTTTTTCTTTTCTTCTTAATAAGAATTTTAATGTGTTACAAGATTGTAGCTTTGCACTTCTCATGTTATGGACTGTTTTGTAAGTTCTATTTCTTGCTTCTTTTTAGGGTAAGTTGGATCCTCTTATTTGAAGGCAAGAACAAATAGTAAGAGTTGTTCAAATTTTAGGCATGCGAACCAAAAATAAGCTCTCCTTAATTGGAGAGCCTGGTGTTGGAAAAACAGCAATAGCCGAGGGACTTGCTCAGCGGATTGCAAGTGGTGATGTTCCCGAAACAGTAGAGGGAGAAAAGCATGATTGATTTTGTCTTCACATGAGTAATCAGAGGAAAAGCTGATAACTGCAGTGGGGAAAAAAAGCTTATACTTTTGTTATGGGCACGCCAAACCCAGCGAAACTTGCCAACTTTCCTGAGGTAATTTTGATACACGCAACTATGTTTGATATGATGTGATCGCTACCAATGTAGGAATAGTATGCTAATAATAGAATTACATTCTTGGTAGTGTGACATTTCATTTATGTCTTTGGTGCTCAAACGGTTCTTCTGGTGCTCAAAACTGGCCAGCATTACACCTTGTAATACTGTTTTGTACCTTGCTCAAACTGTTTTGTACCTTTAAACAAGCTGTTATACAAGTTTCTGAATTTCACTTTGCTTGTGAATTGCCTACTTTTTGTTTGAGTTTGGTAACATGATTATTTGAGGATCTCTCTCTCTCTATATATATATATATATATATATTTATATGATTGTGATCTACAATCATATAAACCGAATGCAGTTAGAGTGTGGATGGATGTAGCAAAAAAACCGGACGCTTTTTTATGGAGGCCAACGAGTGAGATGAGTACCAATGAAGAAGCAATTTCAAGTAATGTGGCATGACTTGTTGATAATATTTTAAAGGGGTATGTGGAATCTCTACTAATTGCAAATTTGTTTTAACCAAAACATTATATGATTGTGATAGTAAGTTTTTTTTTCTCTTCGGGTTTAAATGTAGGCAATGAAGACTCATGCTTTCGCCAACTATCTACATACCAATACATGTAAGCCATGCTCTATGTCTTACAAGTTTGACATTAAATTTTTGTCTAGTGCATCATTGAAGTCATGTTTCCTCTAACTCACTGCAAAACATATGTGAATGTGGCTACGTAGTTGTGAATGGTGTAACTAGTCTTTGCTTTATTTATAAGTTAAATAGTGGAAGTTTTAGTTGAGTTTGATTATTGTTTTGATAGTGGATCACTTTCTTACAGGTTACACAGTGGAGATGACTTTTTTGTTGAAGCATTTTGCTAAGATGGAAAGGATTTACTTCACCATTGCACTTATATGTTTTGGATACTTTGATATCTTCAGCTATTCCTCTGTTTTCTTTACTTGTTTTGAATGTTAAGGTTTTAGACATTGTATGAATTATGTTGTAGACGTAATTGTATTGCTAACTTGGTAGATACTGATAACAATTAATATGTTGAATGTTTTTATGTTTTAATTTAAATGTTCCTATTTAGCTATATTACGTATCTCGGAATTACCATTTATTTGAATGAATTCAAAAGGATATCAATAATAATTTTAAAAAGCTACAAGAGTATGAATATAACAAGAAAAAAAAGTTATTAATCTGTATCGTAGTCATGTTAAATAGCTGTAAGAGGTTGAAAATAACTTGTCTTAAATGTTATAATTCCTCAATTCTATAGCGCTTTCCATCATTCTTAAAATGCTATTTTTTCATACGATTTTTAATAGCGCTCGCTGTCTTAGCGCTCCAAAAAATGCTATTACTAGTGATTAATAGCGTTTTTAGTCAGCTATTGATATTGATATTTGTTGTAGTGTAAGAAACGACAATGTATATTAATCCTCAAAACATGTATTTTTTATAACAATTAAGTAAACATATAGTATAAAAATATGTATATTGATTGATTTGTTGTATTTCATGTTAATGAACATAAGTGACAATGTATATAGGGAAATATGCTTTTAGTATCTTGTGTTCTTGATAACATTAAAATGATATCTCAACGTTTTTAAAAACATATTCTTGGTACTCTGAAGTTGATTTTTAAGATGTAAAATGACCTTAGTACTCTTTTACTTAATCAAAATCTAATAAATCTAGAAAAAAAAATCATGAACTTTTTATTTTATTATTTTCCTTTAAATATTTTAATGTCTTAAAATATTTTCATTTTTTTTAAGAAACTAGTAAAAGTAGGCACATGCAATTGCATGAATTTGACTGTTATATTTATTGTCTATTAGAAAAATAATTGTATGATGTAAACAAATACGTTCTAATTAATCGCCATACTCTATTATTTTTCTTAACATTTAGACCGCACAGCTTATTTTGATGAAGTGAGTTTTGTAGATTCGGAAGCCACGTTCAAAATGTAATTCAAATATTATTTAATTTGACCACTTTTTTTAAGCTCTAAGTAAGAGAAAATAATAGATAACAAATAAGTAAAAAGTACAAAAAGTGAAGAACATAGAAGGAAATACAAATTAAATCGTTTTTTTTAAGACTTAAGTAAGAGAAAACAATAGATACAAGTAGATTAAAAATGCAAAAAATAATAACGGCATAAATAGAAACACAAAATTAGTACATAACACATAAATAAAAAGTACAAAAGATAAATAACATAAATGGAATATTGCAGACACAATCCTTACATTTTTTATGAATATTCTATTTTTTATGATTTTCTTTATTTTTCATCTTTAAAAAATATAATAAAATAAAAACGACGTCAAAAAATAATGAAATTTTACAGACACAATCTTTACATTTTTCTAGGCATGTCAGAAAAAAATTACCTCAAAAAATGACAAAAAAAGTTAAACCTATCAAAAAGCCACCGGCCCGCGTAGTGGGGCGCTCAGGGGCCAGCTCAGGGGACGGGATAGGTAAAAAATTTATAGTTTTATTTATTTTTTACATTCTAAATTTAATATATGATTTTTATCAATTAATGCAATAAGCGGCACTATTTTTTGATGAATATTCTATTTTTTTATGATTTTCTTTATTTTTCATCTTTAAAAAATAAAATAAAATAAAAATGACGTCAAAAAATAATGAAATTTTACAGACACGATCCTTATATTTTTCGCCTACTGTAAAACTATAAAAGCTATTATTTTTACTAAGCTCTTTCCCCCTCCATAAACGATTAAGCCTCACACGTTTTTTTTTTTTTTTTTGCTAATCAAGCCTCTCTTTGTTTTGTCTAGAGAAAGAGCTTTTTTTTTTTTTTTTTAATTGGGTTTCACATATTTTTAATATATTTTTTTCTTACAGCCATCTCCCTTGTCTCTCACATCATCCATTGTCTCTCACATATACACGTAGCCACCAATCTCACTCTTCCTTCTCCCTTTTCTCTTCGTTCAACACATGGCCAATAAAAGCTGCCACTTGCAATGTACGGAAGCTAGCACTTGTGAATGCTTGTGCAAGGACATAATGAATCCCGCCCGTCCATTTCCATCGAACGGTTGAAAATCACTTATAAGATAAGTCAGGTAAATAGTTACTGCAGGACTAAAGAACTATATATATATATATATATATGTGTGTCTGTATACATATGCCTTAGTCATATACGTCAACCTCTTTAATAAAAGGTTATGAATCTCATTTTAGGAAAGATGTGAGTGACCCAATATATAGACACATCCCTTAAAATTACATTAGTAAGTTGTGGATATAATATAATTCGAGTTCGAGATACAGCGAGTTTTTTTTTTTTACTTATATTTTGGAAAGTTTGCTTATGGCCATGAAGGATCCAAGCGAAAAAGAGAAAAATATGTGGAGTTGGAAATTCGCATGATGCTGTACAACGATAGACAACATGGTCATAGCCTTGTTGAGCTGCATTGAACTCGATGCTGCGCTGCGCCCTAAGATTAATCGTTTCCTTCGCAGATGATCATCAGCAGATATTCGTCACAAGGCTTGCTGACAGTATTATGTGACGTTTATTTTAAAGATTCTGTATAGTTTAAAATTATAGTTTTTGGTTCTGTTACAGTGTTTTTTCTCTCACTAAAAATTTAAATTTTAATAATTAAAATCATAAATTATGATTTTGAACCCATAAATTAAACATCACCTTATTGCATGCAATGGCTGGCTCGGGCATGGGAAGAATATCGATAATGATTAGTAACAAAGCAGAAAATTTTGTCAGTCGGGAATAATAATTGAAAAATAATCATAATAAAATTATTAGATTAATTTTTAGTATTTAGCGGGGGCTACGTGTATATGAGTATAATAAATTACATTTTTATATATATGCTTTTTTTTAGAAAGAAATAAGTTGAGCTACGGCCATGATAGTGATAGCAATAATATTAGGTTCGGGAGATGGTGTACAGATCATTGGAGGCCGGAATGAGGATTCCGGTGACGGAATGGGCGATTTGTCTGTCGGAATTGGAAGGAGGAGATAGGGTGAGGATTCTTCTGAGATTTAATCACGGGTTTGATGTGGAGTGTATAAATTGACGCATTGGTTGCGGATGGGGGTCCCAGTATCCTCTTGTCCCATAGTAATTAACAGCATCAGAAAGCAGTACTTTATATAAAGGCAATAAACAATTAGATGCTTTGTTAAATGGATTTTCTAGGCTTGATAATCTTGATTGGAAGACCGAAAGACGGATATGGCATTGGTTGGCGGGTGACTTCCTCGGGGTTGACCTGTGACCATTCAGACAAAGTGACGAAGTTGTGAATGGTAACAAGTGTTTCAACTCTGGCAAACTCATTGCCAATGCAAGTGTTAAGCCCTCCACCAAAAGGTACATAAGCATAAGGTGGGATTGGTTTCGATGGATTCTCAAAAAACGTAACGGATCAAACTCTGTTGGGTTGTCAAACACATCTTTGTTCATATGAGTTCCATACGCCACCCAAAACACCTGCATGTATATTTATGTACATATAGGAAAACCCATTTAAGAAAATAAATGAAATATTGACAAGATCATCTCTAATGCAATGCAAATACTAATGTTAAAGTTATATTTGACATTAAAACGTAAAACTAGCATATTTTAACAGTTTTCTTTTCATTTATAATACCAATACATATAGAATGCTAATTAAAATACTATACCTATATTTTTTCATTAACCATTAATTGAATATTGTAACAGTAGATTTTTAATTTTCAAATAATTTAAAATACCAATGTTTAATGATTTAATGAAGAGGTAAATCTACCAACTAATAAAAATCAAATATCAAAATATGAATAATGATATATGTTATACTTAGCGGCATTTGTCAAATTTTAACATAAAATTGTATTATATTAGAGAGTATTTTTGCTACTCAAATATTAAAATTTTACTTTGGCACGTTAATTTGATATTGTATCGAAAATGGTGTAATTATAGGACCACTATCATTGAAACGAATTATTTACCTGCCATCCCTTGTGGATGTCATACCCATCATAGCTTGTATCTTTGAGTGCTCGTCTAAAGGTGCCAAACGCAGGGGGAATCAACCTCATCAACTCATGGCCGGCAACTCGCCACGTGTACTTTATTTTTTGTATCTCACCTGTTAGATCTTCCATTCTTCCCTCCCTCTTTCTTATAAGTCCATGTGCTCTAATTTCGTCATTGGGATTTCACAAGTGAAATATTACAGATAGCTAAAAATGTATAATTGGAGTATTATGTGGCAGACATAGAAAATATTTTAGTAATCTTTTAATCGTTAAATTTTTATTAAATTATGTTAAATAATTATAACTTTTTTAAAATGATTTTAATATAATTTAAATGCTTATGACTGTATCCTACTGATAAGATTATTTTTCATAACCTGAACATACAATTTTTCTACGTGGTAACATGTTTACAAATAGGCACACGTAGGATATGAAAAATAATAATAATTAATTACTAACCTTCACTTGTAAAAATTTCTAGCTCTGACACAGTATGTATATATTGGTAGGTTTTCACTCACCTTCTAGAACTTTCTTGTAGATCACGTGGTCTCTAGAAAGCTTCCATATTATCAAAGCTCATAAGGATTGCAGATGTGTCATGACTGGCTATCATCAATGTGATAAAGTTATCCAATATTAGGTCATCATCAAGTGGCTGTTGAATTTCGTCTCTTGATGCCAACATGCAACACAAGACGTCGTTTGTTGTGGGTGTAAATTTCCCATCTGAGAGTTCTTGTTTTCTCTGCCTCAGGATCGGTAAGATCCGGTAAACAATCCTTGACCTGGCTCTTAGGCCTTTCCAGTAAACCGTGCCTGGAAAATTTATAGGAAGAGACCAAGCTGCTTTGAAGGCTACAGAAAAATCATCAAACAAGACCTTTCTAGTGTACTCATCCTTGATTCCAAAAATAAGGTCACATGCAATTTTGAAGGTAATCTTCTTCATGGCAGGTACTGCTTTTAAAGGATCTCACTTCAATTCCTTAAATTCCTCCGATAATATGTTGTTAACTAACTCATCCATCCTTTTTAAGTAGTTTTGCAGGTTCTCTGGCTTTAAAAAGCTCAACATGGCTTCTTTTACCAGTCTGTACCTGAAGGAAAAAATATATAACCTTTTAATGGTGAAAATTGAGTACCAATTAACTAATTAAACAAACACCAAAACTAATTAAGTTTGGTAATTAGAAAGAAAATGGATAGTAAAGAAATGCATATAACATAGGTGGGTACTAAAATGGAGAGCGCAAAGGACATTTTTCTTATTGTGTTTGCTACTGTTGATTCTCTCTTTTGATCCCTCCTTATTGGAAGTGATTAAAATTGTGGCTTTTTTGAAGGATTTGAATCCATCATCTAATTCATTTCCTCCTCTTTTCTCTACTACCAAACCGTCATAATTCTCCTTTCAGCTCAAACGACCCTCACCTCTCTCTCCAATGGAGGATTATTTTCTATTGAAGGACATAGTTATGTATTTCAATTATTGAATTGGTGCACACTTGCATAATTTATAAGAATTATAAAGTGGGGGACAATTAAAAATAATGGAAAAATTGAACCTGTAAAGCTCAAATGGGACAGATGCCCCCATTCACTAAGCGGCGACTCATAGCATTTCTCTCACTTCTCTCACTCTTCTCTCCTACCAAACAAGCTCTATATGTTCAATGATCTTAAACCAGCGGGACTTAATTTTTAGAAATTAGCATATAGAAATGGATAGAACTTTGCCTAATAATATGTGAATTGTTAAAGCTAGGCCATGCGACAAATGGTATTGCGCCAATTGATTAAGTTTTACTCTATGATCTATGCAAATTAATTTGTATTGCATAAAGTTAATAATTTTGTTATCTTGATCCCGTGAGTTCGAATATATTTTGCTTTCCAGCAATAGTTTGAAAAGTCATAGGTTGCTTGGCGGCCAAAACATCAGCACCAAATACAAATTTATTACCAGCTTGACCGGTAATAACCACAGTTGGTGAACCCATCAAGGAGGTTTTGAAAACTTGCCCATGTTTTGATATTCTTTCTTCTAGCCATTGGTGGCTTTTTTTTTTCATTTTTTGAGCTTCAGAAAGCTAAATATTGTCTCGCCGACTAAATAATAATAATGATTATGATGATGATAAACCTCCGTACCGTTTAATTAGACTTTGGAGCTTTATATTTGATGAAAAATGCTGACATAATGTATATATAATTATCAGCGTCAATTAAGTTCAATCAGTGAATGTCAACATATGTACTGCTGATATACATCTTGGCTTAAGACATAATATTAACGGTGATATATACATACATACAGATCACATACATACCATATATATATATATATATTTATGTTTTGCTGGTTATATATATATATATATATATTAACCAAGGAAAGAATCTTTTTAATCACTAACGCCCAACACTTTTTATCCGAGTATCGACTTGCTAGTTGTCATTTGCATCACCAACTGCCATGTTGGTCAGCATCCCAACAAAAGCAAAACAAGTTGTCGTAATTAACTGAGTTTTAAACATAAATTGTCAAAATACTATTATGTTTCTTATTCATTATATTTTCTTCTCGTCGTTTTCTATAGCCTTCATTGTCTCATACTTCTCAGTAATGATTCTCAAGTTTCCTTGCCGGCAATGGTTGACTTCAGTTTCTCTACATATAAGTCACAGTACTACATGCCTTAACAATCAAGCGTTCCGCAATGTATTTCGTAGCAGCAATTTTGATCACTTTGATTTCAGCTTTCTTACTTAAAAAATTGCTCTCCAAGGATCAGAACAAGAATCTCCCTTGAGGGTCACTAGGATATCCTTTAGTCGGCGAGACAATATTTAGCTTTCTGAAGCTCAAAAGGATGAAAAAAAAGCCACCAATGGCTAGAAGAAAGAACATCATAATCTGGGCAAGTTTTCAAAACTTCTTTGATGGGTTCACCAACTCATGTCGTTATCACCGGTCAAGCTGGTAACAAATTTGTTCTTGCTGCTGAAGATGATGTTTTGGCTGCCAAACAACCTCTGAACCTTCAAGCTACTGGGGGAAAGCAAAGTATATTTGGACTCACAAGATCAAATGCACACGTTAATTTGCATAGGTTATATATTAAAACTAAATCAATTGGCGCAATAGCTTTAACCTTTTTCATGCAAAGATCTACAAAATTCTATATGATAATCTCTAAAAATTAACCACCGAAAAAAAAAACCACCGGATAATATATAGAACTTGTTTGGTAGGAGGGAAAAGTGAGAGTATGGAGAGTGATAGTGATGAATGAGGGCATGTGACCTATTTAAATTTTAAAAATTTTATTTTTAATCTTTATTTTTAACAAAATTTTAATTATACACCACTTTATAAGAAAAATTATAGATGTGTACTCCAATCCAATAATTAAAATATATAGGGTGCGTTATTGGTTTCAAAACATTTTTGTTTTTTGTATGAAAATGAAAACGAAAATGTTTTTATTTTCATTTTGGAATCATTTCTGAAAATGCGTTTGATAGTTTTATTCTGAGATTGTTTTCAGTTTAAAAAAAACTGAAATTGTGTTTGGTGGTTTAATTTTTAAAAATGTTTTCATTACTTTAAATCAGAAAAATTACCATCCTAAAATATGAATAGAATTGCAAATTTTGAGTTTTTCTATATATATACCAGAAAATTTACCATCCTAAAGCATTAACATATGTAAATTTTGAGGCTTTTTTTTAAATACTGGATTGGTTTCTGGGTTGGTTCTGGAGACCGTTGAATTCGGAAGAAGACCACAATTTTAGTTTGTATTAGAGGGAAAGCTGCACATTTGGAAATAAACCCAGAAAGTTGCTGATTAACTGAGACATTTAATAAAATAGAAAAATAATGGGGATTATATATATATATATATATACAAATACAGTATATACATACACATCAATCGAAAAATTACAGAGCAACAAAAAACCAAAAAAGAAAAAACCAGAGAGAATAAAAACAGGCAAGAGATCGGCCACTTTCAATTTCCAATCTCCACATTTCACGAATAGAAATCGAGCTTCAAACTTCAAACTCACCACAGTCTCATCCGATGCTTCAAAATCTCAAACTACTCCGATCAACAACCCCGAAATCAAAAGCAAAACAGAGAATAAAAAAAAACATTACCGTTTGGCAAGCCGGAAAAGGAGCGAGAAAATCACGGCACTGGAGAATTGAGCTGAATCTGGAGGTGGTGAAGGAAGAAGCCTCGCTATCGAAGACACTTTCTCAATCGCCGTAAGAGTCTGGGGGGAAATAATAATCGAAAGAGTCGGAGAAGAGAGAGAGGGAGGAGAGAGAAAGCGAGAGTGAGAGAAAGAGGACAAGTCAGTGGAGGAGAGAGGAGATTTCCAGATCTTCCGGTGAACGACCACCGTCTGCGGAGTTGAGTCAGTGAAGATGCCGATGAAGACAAAGAGGCCGAGATTGGTGTGGTATGGGGAAAAAGTGAGGAGAAAATGAAAATGAAAAAACGAAAATGACTACAATTCGTTTTCAAAAACCGTGCAATTTTATGAGAAAGACCAAAAACGTTTTCAGTTCTGTTTTTTATTAAATGGGGCTCCAAACACAATTTTCAAACCATTTTCAGTTTTTACTCATCGAAAAACATGAAAAATGAAAATGAAAACAGAATCAAATGGGGCCATAACTAAGTCCTTAGTCAATAGAAAATTATCTGCAACTTTTTTCAGTGTCTCACTAAAAGTTTTCGGTTATGGCAATGGAGAGAGGTGAGTGGATTAGTAGAATGGTTGAGACTTATGACTGTTTGGTAGTAGAGAAAAGAGGCTGGAGTGGATTGGGTTAGCGATTCAAATCCTTCGAAGAACCACAATTTTAATCAAACCATAATATGAAGAGATTGAAGGATCCACATACCAAACACAATAAGAGAAATTGGTTTAATTTTCCTCTCCATTTTAGTACTCAACTATGTTTGTTATATGCATTTCTTTCCTTTCTAGTTTCTTTCTTACCAAACTCTAGTCTTTGTGTTTATTTAATTAGTTTGGTACTAAATTTAAAAGGTCATATTTTATTCTTTTTAAGGTATAGACTTGTAAAGGGAGCCATGTTAAGCTTCTTAAAGCCAGATCAGAACCTTCAAAAAAAAAAAAAAAAAAAAAAAAAAAAAAAAAAAAAAAAAAAGGGATGGATTAGTTAACAACATGTTATCGGACGAAATTAAGGAATTAAAGGGACGTCCTTTAAAAGCAGTCACTACTACCATGAAGAAGATTACCTTTAATATTGCATTTGACCTTATTTTTGGAATTAAGGATGAGTACACTAGAATAGTCTTGATTGATGATATTTCTGTAGCCTTCGAAGCAGTATGTTCTCTTCCCATAAAATTTTCAGGCACAATTTACTGGAAAGGCCAAAGAGCCAGGTCAAGAACTGTTGATCGGATCTTACCAATTATTCTGAAGCAGAGAAAGAAGGAACACTCAGAAGGGAAATTGAAACCAACAAACCACGTGTTGTGCTGCATGTTGGCATTTAAGAGACGAAAAAACCACTTGATGAGGATCTAATCTTGGATAACTATGTCACGTTGATGATATTAGCTAGTCACGACACATCTGCAATCCTCATGAGCTTGATTATATGGAAGCTTTCAAGAGACCCCGAGGTCTACAAGAAAGTTCTAGATGGTAAGTAAAAACCTACCAATAAGCCCACCTGTACTAAATATGTTAATTACTATGGAAAGTTTGTATATTAGGATGCGAAAAATAGCTTTACCGATAGGGTACAATTTTGAATAGTTAATTAATGATGTTAGAATCATATTAAATAGAAAACATTAATAATAATTTAGTAGATTTAATGAAAATTTAATAGTTTACAAAATATATCCCACTAATAATGTATATTTGATGCCTACCACGTAATTATCCTATATTATACTCTGTGTACCTATGTTTTAATTGACTTTTGATCCCTATTAATGACGAAGTTAGAGCACATGGACATTATAAGCAAGAGGGAGAGAAGAAGGGAAGATCTAATAACATGGGGTGAGCTACAAAGAATGAAGTACACGTGGCGAGTTTCCCAAGAGTTGATGAGGCTGATTCCTCCTGCGTTTGGCAGCTTAATTTAGAAAAGCGCTCAAAGATACAAGCTATGGTGGGTATGACATTCTCAAGGGATGGCAGGTAATTAGTAATATTCCCCACAGACTACAGAGTTCGATATTCTCGGACATGTTTTCTTCGCAAGCTAAAGTGAAAAGAAGGGTTGTCGCTATTTGACATGTGTCAAAATGTAAAGGGTTTTTTTAGGATTTTTCACCATTTCATATTTTGTATTTATATTTATTAAAAAAAGTATGTTTTCTATTATGTTAATCTATATTTTTGTTAGGCTAACAATTTGGACCCCATGAATTAAGGGGAAATAAGACGAGAGAAAATGAGATATTTAGGTAATATGATATGGTTTTTAAGATTGAATTGACTTTTATCATGGATACTAAAACTATTATAAAATATATCACAATAATATCATTTAAGTTTTATATATTGAGCAAAATTATACTTATATTTTTGTGTATTTCATTTAATATATTTAAATTATATGAGAGTTTTGTGATTATATATATATTTGTGATTTTAATGGGCTTTATGATTTTTAAGTATCATTAGTTATGGCATTCTCTACAATAGTTTATGTCTGTTGGCATATGTCAATCTAAACTTAAAGCATGTAGTGTTCCTATAAAATGTCCAAAGTACATGATTTATTATGATTTTATACAGACTTATTATTTTTATTATTTTAAATAATCAGGTGCCAATCCATCGTGGCCTTTAGTTTTCTTTTTATTAAGAGAAAATATAGGATATACTATATTTTATAGGTAATTTTGAAGCAAATACATAATTTATTAAACTTGATAAATTATAGCGTTTCGCTAATTTTAAATAGTTTGTTTCCTGAATTTACCCTTTAACTACAAGATTTTTTCTTCTTATTTTTTGTCTTCTCATTCTCTCTCTCTACTCTCGCGACTTCTCTCTCTCTCCCCTTCTTCCGTTCCGTGACTTTCTCTCTCCTTCTTCTCCATGACTCTCTTCTTCTTCCCTTTTGCGGCTCTCTCTTTCTTCTCTGCGACTCTCTCTCTATCCGCCGCGACTCTTCGTGATGGCTATGGTTTTCAGATAGGAGATCGCGATCTTCGATCGTCATTGGACAAATCGCCGCCTCGTGTTACAGCTCGCGATAGTTTTGTCGGGAGCCAGATCACTGCCTTCGTAAACTAGACCAGCTTTGATGTCGCCTCTCTCTCACCTCGCGACCAAAAGTCGTCGTCTCTATCGCTTCTCTCTCTCCAGATTGATTAGATCGTGGCAAGGCCGCACAGCGAAGGCCTCCAGATTCGTCACCAGCCGTGGTTTTGCTTCGCCGCGCGAGGATCGGAGTCTGTCCCTGTTCTTTGAGATAGATTTTCATCTAATGTTGTGACTATTATAGATTTGATCAGTTTGTGATTCTTGATCTGAGATTGTGATTTTGTGTGGATATGAGTTTTTAATTTTTGTAGTTTCAAAAATTTTTGTTTGTATTTGGTTACGCCTGGAGATGTATAAAAGAAAATCTAATATACGAGAATTTGTAAATTTTTTTTTTTTGTATTTTTTGAGATCTTAAATTTTGATAGATTTGTTTGTATTTTTTATGTTATTTCATATGATTTTAGACCTTGTTCGCTTTACAGATTTAAATTTTTAATTCGAGTTGAGATGTGACATTTTTTTAGAGTTTTTAACTGTAGTAAAAAAAGTTAGATGTAACATTTTTTAAGAGTTTTTAATTGTAAAAATATAAAACTAAAAACTCGAATCGGTGAAATAAACGAGACCTTAGTTGTCTTTCCCTTGTGATTTGATTTTCGATAAATACCGTACTTTCATGTAATATTGTATTTCCAAGTAAATATGACATTTACCCGTCACTAGTAGATGAATTTCAGAGTAATTTCGATTATTACCGGTCATCGGTATAGGCAATTAGATTTTTAGATAAATATAATTATTTGGATAATTATATAATATTTTATGTAAATACGATATTACTGGAGAAATATAGTATTTACTAGTCATCGATACAGGTGGTCCAATTTTTGAGTAAATACAGGTAAATATGACATTTACTGGTCGTTGGCGCAGAAAGTCAAATTTCTGAGTTAATATGGTATTTTTAAATAAATACGGTATTTTGAGTAATTATTCTAGTTATGAGTAAATAGTGTATTTACCAGTCACTAGCACTGACAGTCAAACTTTCGGATAAACGTGACATTTTCAGATAAATACGATATGTCTTGGTAAATATGGTATTTACTGGTCGACGACATTGACAGCATACTTCCGAATAAATATGGCATTTACTGGCCGCCAACGTCAGTGCCAGTCGGAGTTTTGGATAAAAACGGTATTTGCCAGTCATGGTGGGTTTGACCAAAGGGAGGGAAGGAGAGAGGTGTGGAAAGAAAAAAGAATTGGGGGGTATTTTTGTGTTTTTAATAATGCTAAAAGCTAAGCTTTTAAATTATGCTATAATTTTTACCTATTTTAAAAATTATGCTATAATTTACCAAGTACCTTGTCACATATGGTATTTCACTTATTCTCTCTTTTATTAATTGAATGATAATTATTTATAATTTAATAAAATGGCGTAAATAATATTTTTTACTATATGAAGTGGTGTTTTTGATTTTTTTTCATGAGACAAATACAACTTAGAGTGTATGAATTTTGGTTTTTACTGTTATATTTCATTAATATCCTTTTAATTAAATAATTACATTAGTCAAAAGGATACTAATAAAGAGTAAGCCGTAAAAATCTAGACATAATGCTATTTAAGAATAAGTTCAATAATTTTCTCATGAATTAATGAGTTTTCCTTTTGTAGGGTTGCAGGTAATGTAAATAAATTACCTATAAAGTGAACATGAATAGGTTAATTCAACAATTTGTATCGAAAATAGATCTTCCCATAAGTGCTAAAGGGGTAATTCTGGATCAAGTATTGATCTAAGATAATACAAATTTATATTTATAATTCTGAGTACATCTAAAATTCAAGCTATGCTTTTGATAAACTTAAAAGGTAAGACATAAAAAAGTAAATATTCCAAATGTAAATACGTACACAACAAATGAAACATTTAAGCCTATCTTATATGGTCAGTTGCATCCAGGAGTCGGCATCCCTGAAGCTCAGGCGATTTTGTTGTTTGTCGAACAGAGATAGTGGAGAGGTTCTTTATGTGGGCTAGCGGTGTGTCGATGCTCATAGTTCTTTTTTCTTTGGTGACTTTGGTCTCTTGGGGCGGTGGATCTGTGAAGGTGGCATTCTCCCTAGCTAGTCAGCGGAGGTGGGCAACGAATTGTGGTTCTCTCGCATCAGAGGCCCGATTTCTTTCCAGATCTCCTTTGCTTTGCCAATAGTGTTGCGACTTCCTCGTGCATTTTTAGTGGTGGTCGACATGTCACCATAATTTTCTTCGTTGTCATTTGGGTTTTACAGGTTTGTTTTAAGTTCTGTGTTTGTCAAATAAAAATAATGATATTTTGATCATTTAGTTTTAGTGTGTTTTCGATGTTTTATTGGTATTTTGTTGTAATAGTGGGAGTGGTCTCCCCACCTTTCCAGTCTTTGTTTTGTTCTCTACTATGGAGTCTATGTAGTGACTTTTGTGCTACATTGTTATGGCTCTCAATCGATCAAAAGTTTTATCGATTGTAGGGTTTTGGTCAAAAAGAGCTTTATGTGAGCTCGTTCTTAATGTATCGAGGTACTTCTTGTTTTCAGACTTTTGATATACATTTTACCCGCCGAGTATAATTAGGTTGTACCAATGAAACCGGTCTCAGTTGAAAATTATGCCTTATATGATCATTCATGTCGTACTATTTTAATTAGTAAATGAAATTTTCTTTTTAAAAAAATATATTATATAGTCAGTTTTTTATTATACTAATATTTGAAAGGTTTGTATACTAATTAACGAGACATTAACAATATATATTTGTTTACTAAATAGTTAGATACAATGACAAACTTACACGAAAAACATAGTAAACGACCACTTGTATTTTAGATGTTGCATATTAAAATATTTCATTCTTTGGGTTGTCCTTTACAATATTTTTCTCATATGTTCTTATAAAATATTTTTTAGGTAGTTCTCTAAAATATTATTTTCTCAAACACGATGGAATATTTAAGTGGTACGTACAAAACGTATGTTTTTAGTTTTCGAATAAGTCTAACTTCTTTACAGATGAGAAGCCTACAATAGCGATCGAATCGGGGTATGTAACTCCTCTTTTTATTTTTTATTTTTTTAATTTCAAAGTTGTGAATATGTTTAGTTATTTTCACTATTGTTATAAAAAGTCTATGATATTCTTTGTTTAATTTGAAAAACAAGTGTAGATTTGCACATTTATTAATATTTGCTTCTCCATATTTTGGGAATGCAAATGCTATACAATCACAGTTCAACTCACATTTTAAATTCGAATTAGCATACTTATTTTTATAATCATCGTAATGATAAAAAAAATAATTCCTTGCAGTAAGAACATTAATAACTATACTTACTAATTTTAAATTAAATTTTTATTAAAAAAAGTACAATATATAGGAGAAAAAGAAAAAGAAATATTTCACCACAAAATGTACGGTCGAATCCCCACTTTCAGAATCAAGATAAAGACCGGTATTATTTGAAAAATAATAAACAAAATAAAATAGCAAGCGTTCTTGTTTCATCCGAAGGGTACATGAGTAATTATACACTACCATCGACGGATGGCCCTTGCTTTTTTATGTTTTATTTTTTAATATAGTAATCTTAATTTTAATATAATAAATGTGTATAAATTAAATTTAATCCCTCTTAAATTAATAATTCTTTATATTTCATTAAGTTAATCATGTGTTATATATAAATAAAAATTATTACATATATATTAGTATAATTTTAATTTTTGATTAAAAAATGACCATTTATATTTATAAATAAATCATGATTCCGTCATTGTACACTACTTTCTTACTCTCTCCGGACTGTGAAGACGAACTTGACCGAGTTTCAACTATTCAAAACGGTGAGCGCAACGGTGCCGTATCCGGTATTCAACTCGTCAGAAACGGAAAGAACAATACAGTGTCATTTAGACATCGTTCACTTCGCAGATTCAAGTTTTTAATTCGAGCTGAGATGTGATATTTTTTTAGAGTTTTTTATTATAATAAAAACAGTTAAATGTGACATTTTTTTGAGAATTTTTTACTATAAAAATTTAAAATTAAAAACTCAAATTAGTGAAATGAATAAGACTTTAATAGTCTACATACTACGTAGTAGTCAACACTTTACACTTTATGGTGGGCTGATGCACTGTACGTAGGAGTTAGAAGTACCTTGAAAACGGTGAAGAGGATAGACTGTTTTTCTATTTCAGTTACTTCACGTGGACTTGACACCTGGCAAGATCTCATTTATCATTAACGTACGCAGGAGGTGTCACTTTTAATTCCCTCTTCTTTTTTCTTTTTTTTTTTCTTTTTCTATTCTCTATTTAGGGGATTTTTTGTTTTTCTTTTATTTTATTTATGAGTTATTATGGAAAGTTAGGAAGAAATTATCTTTCGTTCAAAAATTAAAAGGAAAAAAGATTACATGCCGTTGTTTAGTATACAGGGGTACATGTAGAACTTTTACTTTTAAAGGGAAATATTTATATTTTTATACTCTATAGTTTAAGTTTATTTAAAATTTATACTTTAAATTTTTTATCTCATTAAATATATACCTTTAAATTAAATTTAACATATAAATCTATACATTATCTTAATTAATAATTGATTTTGATCTTTAAAATGATCAAACTATCTTTAAGAAAGACGAAAAAACTAAAACTTTATAATATTACAAAAAATAAAAAATTAAATACACAAAAAAACTCATTTCAATGGTATTTTGCATATTTTTCAGGTCAAAATTGTAAGTATACAGTTTGTTTTTTCTTTTTTCTTTTTTTATTCAATAATACTTTAGGTATTTTTAAGGTTAAAATCGATGGTTGATTATGAAAAGATATAAATTTATGTATTAAATTTAATTTAAAGGTATATATTTGATAAGATCAAAAACTGAATGTATAGAATTTGAATAAACTTAAAATACAGAGCATAAAAAGATAAATATCCCTTTTTAAAGGCTTCGTGGCATAAGGTCAGTCTACACCTTCTAAATCCTCCGAGTATAATTATAATGGAATTAGTTGACTTTATTAACAAGATATATGATATATAATAATAGTGTTATTTAATGTTGTATGAAATTTCAAAACAGATAGTTGCAAATATAGGCTGACCAGAATTTCATATATGATTAAACCTGAAGATGTAGAATTCCAACCCTCCTTTTAAATTGTTCAAAAAAAAAAAATGGAAAACCAATACAAATCAAGAGTTTTCTACTACACGTTAAGTGTTCAAAAACTTAAGTTTAACTCCATTCACCTAGTGGGCATGAGCAAACAATAAAAATATTAATATGACGATTACTGGGAATTCAGAATAGCTATATTGCACATAGCATTTCACAAAAGCATGATTTCAAAATACGCATTAATTTATTTATTGAATTTAGATGTTTCATAGTTAATTGAGAGTTTGCCTTCAAATCTTAATGCTAATTTCAAATATGAAAATTTGAGCCCTCAAAATATCAAAAAGTGAAGAAGTGAGCCCTCTAAGAAACGAAAATTGTATATTTAATAAATTAAATTGAGTAGATAACAGATTTTAAAACTATTTGAAATAAATAATAATTTATTGTATAAATGTTTCATATAATACTGATAAAATTTAATTTACGTGATAAAAATATTTATTTAGGTAGAACAAAATATTTTTACTAATTGTAAAAAGAATATTTACACAATAAACTGTTATTTACTTCAAATGGTTTTAAAATCTACTATTTACTTTAATTATTTATTACAAATTTACTATTTAATTCAGTCCACCTTAAAAAAAGTGAAGAGTTGAACCTATAAAAATCTAAATAATGAATTAAATTTATAAAAAGTGGGAGATTGGTAGCACAGAAATTTTATAAAATTTCACGTGCAATATGGTATATGGTTGTATTATGCAGTTATATAATTAAGTACGATAATATCGATGAACCTGTAACACCCTGAAGAATTAATTGAGATTAATTAAGGTAATTGAGATTATTAGTGTGCCTAATTTAATTTAATTAATTGAGTTTAAAAAATTCCAAGGTATTTAAATTATTCACAGTAATTTATTTAATCCAGAAGTGTGTATGGGCGCATTTCTGGACTGTTATATTTTACACATGTCACTTTCTTTTATTTTTCTTTTCTTTTCTTTTCTTTTTCTTTTTCCTTTCTTTTCCTTCCTTTTCTTTTTCTTTCCCGTGCGTTTCTCTCTCTCTCTCTCTCTCTCACACTTCCGTGCTCTCTCTCTCCCATTTGTGTCTCAAATCAAAACCGGATTTGAACCAAGAGTGATTTCAAAGAGTTTTCAACGTCAAGAGAAGGATTTGAGGTAAGATTACTGAAAGAACCTCTCTTGAATCTATATTTTTCGGATTTCAAAACTTATTTTTGGTTCAAAACGGATTTTGATGGATTTTGAGTAAAACTAGAGTAGAAATTAGAGATCTTGGGTTCTTTGGACTTGTTTTAGGACCTAGAACCCGGATCTAGTGGTTTCCCTTTGAAATATTTGGATTTGGGACTGGATTTGCAGGTTTTTGGACTGATTTCCGCGAGCTTCTCTCGCGCAGTCGATTCCACCGGTCGACCTGTGCGGTGGCTGACCGGTCGACCTGTCCGGTCGACCAGTGTGCACACTATCGGTCGACCGGTAGTGTTGCACTGCTCTATCACCGGTCGACCAGTGTACACGGGGTTTGACCCTGTTTGGTCTGAAATTGTTGTTTTGACCCATGTTTTCGGGGAGAACCCAAATTAGCTTCATTTGGGGACTTGAGATAGATGGATTAGCATTGTTAATCCTTGTTTTGAGATTGAAAACCCTTGGAATGATAATGTGAAACATTAAAATGGATTAGGGCACACTAATAGGAAATCTTGGTATATGA
>NW_010366382.1:2103-28412 GCF_000414095.1 Morus notabilis | reverse complement strand
TTCCTTTGAGAAAAAGGATGTGAGGTTCCGGCTGTTCTGTCGGGACTGAATGTCTTATTTTATTTATGTATTCAATTATTTATTTATGCGCTCATTTATTTTAAATATTTCAAATTATATCCTACTGGGTCTTTCGCTCACGTTTTATGTTTTAAATGTTAAACCCCTCCCAGGAGACTCGATGAGCGGTGCAGGGTAGCTGGAGTTGCTACTGTTGGATCAAGTGAGGATTGAGTTTATCCTCTTGAACAAATGTAAGGAATTTGAGAAATTATGTAAACCTATTTAATATTGGATTTACTAGACTGTGGATGATGTCTATTGTAATTGATTATTTACATGTGCATGTATGTACGATACTGTATGTCTTGTGGGGTGGAGCCCTGTGTGTCAGAGGCTCCTGGATTATGTCGTTTATTTAGATTTTTATGCAGTTAAGTGTGGGACCCGGTTGAGAATCTGCTTTATTAATCCCAAATCGAGTTCCACGTCACCCACCCCGTTTGGGGGGCGTGACAGAACCTTAGCACGTTTACGCTTATTTGGTGCTCAGATCTAAAATCCACGGTCGTTCCTTCCTTCTATATAAATAAAACGTCAAATACATTGTCACTTGCACTATAATAAATGCATAAATTTTATAATTACACTAAATTTAGTGTTTTTTTCACAAATTAAATCACAATTTAAACTTTTTTATGTGAAAGAAAACATTATAATAACAAAATAAAATTTAAATTTTATATGAAAAAACATTATATCAAAAAAATTTGAGTTGCAAAAAAATAAGGCCGACTATATGTATACATCAATTATTGTTTAATAAAAATTTATATCAACTATTTCACTGCTAGTTCTCCGAACCAATCATGGCAAGATCTAATTATTTCATTGACAAATAAATTGTTTTACTAATTCATAATAATAATAATAATAATAATAATAATAATAAGTTCTATGTTTCACGCATATAAGAATGCTATAAAATTATGCAAAAAAAAAAAAAGAGGAGAATAGAAAAGATAAGGGTCCATTAATTTTATTGATTCGAGTTTAAAATTTAAGTTTTGTTATAATAAAAAATTCTTATAAACAATCATATTTAATTTTTTTATTACAATAAAAATTTTTTATATCATATCACATCTCAACTCAAATTTACGAATTAAACAAACTCAAAATGTACCTACAAATAAAATTTTGTCATGGAGAGAGACAAAAGGAAATAAAACAATCATTGAAATGGGAAATGCCCAGTGACAACTCATCCGTTCTGTGTTTACACATTATTATTTTAGAAAAGGGAAAAAAATCCATAAACAAAAAAAGGAATTTTCTTTAAATATTTTTCCCTTTTATCCTTTTTTAATTATTTTATACATATACATATATAGTTATATATATCCATCGCCGACGTACATTACGTTACGTGTCGAGAAAACGACACCTGGCGTCATGCAGAGTCTATGCAACCACCCGTCAACAGAGCGGGTCTTCTCTGTTTCGCTCCGCAATAACTAATACGACGACGGGGTCACGTAGTCGTAAGAAACCGCCTGGTAATCTTATCATTATCCCAATAGAAACACCAACAAAACAAAACACAGTGAAAGAGAGAGTAAAAACGAGGGACGACTTGTTTGTTAAGCGGTGGTGTGTCTTCAAGTGTCGTGCATGCATTTTATGCAAATCTGTTGCTTTGCATGCACTCTCTCTCCTCTCTCTCTCTCTCTCTCTCTCTCCCCTCTTTCTCTCTCTACAAATACAGTCCCAATACGCCCGTACACGCGTTCTTCGGTCTCACCGGCCGTTTTTTCGCTTCTCTCTCCTCCTCTTTTCCCACCGGTAACCGCCGAGTTGACTTGTTTCTTCTCTCTCTTTCTTCTGTTCATCTTCGGCCACTCTCTCTCTCTCTCTCTCTTTCTATATATGTATATTTATGTATCTATATATTGTGGGTTCAGGTGAGCAATCTGAGTTGAAATAGCGAGGGATTACTTCTCAGTTCTCGAAGAAGATTTGGGCGTTCGGAGATTGCGGCGAGCCGAGGTTAGTTCTGGTGATTTTTGTTTTCATTATTTATATTGTATTTTTTTTTTTTGCTGTAAATTGTTTTTCCAATCTCAAATGCTGTGCTTCTGTTTGACTCTTCTTCTTAGTGAGGAGCTCGCTGGTTGATTTAGTGTGCGGTTTTTCTCAATCGAAAGGGGTTTTAGGGATTTGGTTTTGATTTCTCTGTTTTTGCGCTTGGAGGGGATAGAATTTGGTGCGATGGGGTCTACGATTTGCATGAACGCTTCGTGTGGGACGACGAGCACGCACGAATGGAAGAAGGGCTGGCCTCTGCGATCCGGTGGATTGGCCTATCTCTGCTATACCTGCGGGTAATTTCTTTTATATATTTTATTTATTTGTTACTATTGTTATTGATTTTTTTTTTCAATTCCAGTTTTTGCGATTTCAGGAAAGATATTTTTGGGATTCGTCATGTGTGTGAGACTGTACTCCTATTATAGGTTGATAATCGTCGTTGATTTTGTGGAAGATGGTGTTTTTCATGTTGAGAATTTGGGTTATGACTTGATGACTTCGCTTGCATATTTTGTGTTCCTACTTCGTAGGGATGCATTTTGCTTTAGTCTCATTGGTATTTTATTTTGGAATTGAGTTAAGGGCTTGGCTACATTTTAGCTCATAAAATGCTAAATATAGGTATTACTGCTAAGAAATGACACTGCCACTCGGCAGAGTAAAAATCGCTTTATTTGTTATACGAAATGTACGATTTTGAATGGGAAAATTGAGTAAAGTAAAATTTCACATCACCTATTACCAGTGAGTGAAATTAATAGCTGAAAATTGCGGGAATCGTTAAATAGCAAAATAATTTTTGAATTTATAGGTTGTGACATGGACCGAAAGCTAAACTTGTTCAATAGAATTAGTGGACTGTTCTGGGGTCAGAATTCCTCTGAATTGAAATGTGGGTTAGACTAAACCATCATGATGAACTACTTGCTAGCAGTTATTAAGGTGGTGGAAGAAATGCTTGATTTTTCCTTTTATTTTATGTTTTCTGTATATCTGAAATAATTTATTATATTTTCTACTCTACTAATTTGGTTATACCTGACTGTGTTTATGCTGTTGGTGAATTATCTTTTGGTTGAGATCTATCTATAATATCTACAAACATTTGTATGTATGCATCTATTTCGCTGTATTAATCTTTCGTTATTTCTATTTGGATTTCTGGGTGGCACTGCATAAATTTCAGATGTGCTTATGAGAGTTCCATTTACTGCGAAAGATTCCATTCAGACGAACCTGGCTGGAGAGATTGCGGATCATGTGGCAAGGTGAGCTGATTGTTTTGATTGACATGTCTCGTTCATTCTCTCGTTTTCTTCAGTTTTTAACTCTTGAATTTTTTATTGTTTGATGCAGCAAATCCACTGTGGATGCATAGTTTCTAAGTCCTTGTATGACTTTCTGGATTTTGGAGGTGTAGGGTGCATTAGCTGCCTAAACAGTTGTCGACTCCATTCGGTAAGATCAACTTGTATTGCATTGTCGTATAGAATCAGAGATAATTCAGGTTAAACTCTTTAATTCTCTGCATTTCATGAGTTCAAATTTTAATTTTGTTATTTACTATAACGAAGTAAGTTTCAAAGTAGTGATGTGCCACCTTATGTAGTAGTTGTTTTAGAATTTCTTTTTATTTTTTCCACCTTCATTCTGCAAATAGATGCTGGTTCAAAAATTTTAGTTGATGTCATGAAATTTCCATATCCAATAATCTTGTGTACCTCACGCTTCTTTTTGTTTATGTGGTAATTTGGTATTTGCCTTAACCCTTAATATGCACAAGTTAGTAGCTACAAAAACTTTGTCAGCATATTTAATGCTCAACTTGTTGCACGTAGTAGTAGTAAAGTCATTTGAAAGACTTATTTTATTTCCTTTATTTCCCCGTGCAGCTAAAGAATAATGACATGTCTAAAGGATTTGGTGGATCAAGTGATGCTGGTGACTCACAATCAAACATAATCCATAATAGAGTGGTTGCTGATAGCGTAGATGAGGGAAGATTAATGCAACTGTGCAAAATTATGGAGGATAATGAACCGAGCCTCCTGCCTCAATTTCAGAGAGCTGAACTAAATGCATCTCTGGGTCAAAACAAACAAGATGAGATCATGAATCAAATGGGAGAAGTTAGCCGAGAATTTTCAAGTGTGGCTCAGCCATCTTTTGGATCATTAGGATTTGCTAAGCCAGACAATAACAGAACCACACTCGAGGTTAAAGATAGGCACGAACCTCTTGTTGAGCCATCATTGAGCATGACTCTGGGAACTTCAAATTTTGTGCTGCCTTTTTCTGGCAAGGTTGTTGGTGGGAGAGAACAGAGCAAAACACCTTCGCCCTCCTTTGAATCACATAGACAACGCCCTATACTGCCCAAACCTTTGAAACCTGCCCTCAATGTGTCAGAGTCAAACAAAGGTGTAATTACTCAGATGCGCATAGCTAGACCTCCAGGTGAGGGACGGGGAAAAAATCAGTTGCTTCCTAGATACTGGCCAAGGATTACTGACCAAGAGCTGGAGCAATTATCTGGAGAGTATCCATACTTGATTCATAAATCAATTTCTTGGCTTCCTCTTATTTTTACTTCGATTAGATAATATTTACTTTCGATGGAAAAGGTCGCTTTACAGTGTTTACCTTAAAATGTCATCTTAAAGTTTGAATTCCACTATAGTGCCTTTGTTTGAGAAGGTGCTGAGCGCTAGTGATGCTGGTCGTATTGGTCGTTTGGTTCTTCCAAAAGCATGTGCTGAGGTATAAATTAAAGATATTTTACCCCTGAATTTTGCGTCCAAATTTTCTCCTTTCCTTGTGATTTATTACTACTTGGTGGAGGGAACAAAGGTTTTCTTGTTCTTTTTGCCTCTTCTCGTTCTTATGTATCCATCTGTATGAGTTGGACTTGCAGGCATATTTTCCTCCTATTTCTCAGTCGGAAGGCCTGCCTTTAAGAATTCAAGATGTGAAGGGGAATGAGTGGACTTTTCAGTTCAGATTTTGGCCCAATAACAACAGCAGGATGTATGTTCTGGAAGGAGTTACCCCTTGTATACAATCCATGCAACTTCGAGCTGGGGATACAGGTATGTCGGTATCATTGAAAGTTTTGGCTCAACACTTGACATTTGCAAAGGACACCTTGCAAAATACACATTATTAACTGCATTCGCTAACTTACCTCTTTACATACATCGTAGAAATCTACCAATAAAAAGGAAAAAGGCATAGTTCGAGGGTCCCCAGCCCCCAGATACACACACAAAACTTGTGATAATTATTGTGTGTTTTTGAACTTCGAAACTCTTTCCCAAAGATCAAGTGATATCAGCTGCTGAGTCTGAAAACCAATGCCTCCTTTTTCCTCCTTTTATTTGTTTATCTCGCTTTACATAAAGCTACAGATATGTAATTTTTCTGGGTAGTGGATCCTGGTCTTCTATTCTTCAAGATGATATATGTGCCATTCCTGCAATCCATTTTGTATATCTTATGCTATATTTTTTAAATCTCTCCTCTATGCAGTAACTTTTAGCCGCATAGACCCTGGAGGCAAACTTGTTATGGGGTTTCGAAAGGCATCAAACACTTCAGATATGCAGGTTAGCTGTATTCCTATTTGTTGCAATCAATCCTCGTAGCATTCAAGTGTACAACTGAACTGGGATAATCTACCCTATTGAATGAATAATTAGGAACCACAAGCGTCTGTTCTTCCTAATGGGACTATTGGGGAGTCCTCTTTTTCTGGTGTTACTGAGAATCTGCCTGCTGGACCCGGAAGTAGTTACTCTGGCCTCCTGCAGACAAATAAAGGAACCAAGGACCCTCTTACTAATGCTGCGTCTGAACACTTGCATTTGGCTGATGTGGATATTGGGTCGCACAAAAGTGAGACCAATGGTTGCAGGACAAATGAAGAAGTGATGCAGCAACCAGTTTCAAATTCAGAGAAGAAGAGGACTCGAAATATAGGGTCTAAAAGTAAGAGGTTGCTTATGCATAGTGAAGACGTGCTGGAGCTGAGACTAACGTGGGAAGAAGCTCAAGACTTGCTTCGTCCACCTCCAAGTGTCGAGCCAAGCATTGTGACTATTGAGGACCATGAATTTGAAGAGTATGATGTATGCAAAGTCACTGCCTTACATTGTGTCAAATGATAAAATTTTACTACTTTCTATTATCAGAAAATGTTGATAATCTCTTTTTTTTTGTTTCCTGATGGATGCTTTTGTAGGAGCCACCAGTTTTTGGGAAGAGAACGCTATTTATTTCAAGGCCATCTGGGTTAGTATCTGGGTGATATATATTGTGTTATCTAATAAAAGTAGTAAACAGGATGATGATGTTTCTTTGAAGTTTCTTGGTAGTACTTTTTGTTTGCTTCCATTTATTTATTTATTTTATTGTTTTATTGTTATTTTTAATGCTTAGTTAATAGTAACTCTATACTTTGTGAAGTCTAGGAATTAATATGTGCATTCACGATAGGGGACACAGCTGAATAGGTGAATTTTCTGTTTTAGGGGCCAGGAACAATGGGCTCAGTGTGATGACTGCTCCAAATGGCGGAAGCTGCCCGTCGAAGTTCTTCTCCCTCCAAAATGGACTTGTTCAGACAATGCTTGGGATTCCAGCAGGTGAACTGTATCCGATGATGCTCGATTTCTGTGCTTAGAAGTTCTATAAAATTGAAGGATTTTCATTTGACTCTAGTCGTATTATGTTTTCGAATACAATCTTAGGGGTTCATGCTCTGCACCAGAGGAGATGAGCTTGAAGGAGCTGGAGAATCTTCTAAGATCAAGCAAAGGTTGGCCTCTATTCTCTTTTCTTTTTTTCCCCCCCTTCTTTTTCCTTTTACAGCCCATATACCCTACAACGAGGGGATGTATAACTGCCTTTAGTAGGCGCGTTTAGGCAGTTGTACAGATTTACGTGGATAGACTAATTTTGTTGTTCGGATGTCTTTTTTTAGTATGGTCTTTTATTTTCTGCGTTGTTTTGATGCTTGAATTAGTTTCCGATGATGGAGTAAACTACATAAAACTGTTAAAGAGAATCTATATTGGTTTCAGCGTTGCTATACATCGAGTTTTGCATGTGTAATAATTTCAATATTGATAGAGATATTTACTTCCCTCTCTCATTCCGCCCAGATTTTAAGAAGCGAAGGACTGCAGAAAACCACAAAGCAACGGAGGAATGTGAGCCTTCTGGCTTAGATGCTCTGGCTAGTGCTGCGGTGCTGGGAGATAACGTTGGTGACTCTGGTGAGCCATCAGTTGGAGCCACCACCAAACATCCCCGACACCGCCCAGGTTGCACTTGCATTGTGTGCATTCAACCCCCAAGTGGGAAGGGCAAACACAAACCCACCTGCACATGCAATGTCTGCATGACTGTGAAGCGCCGCTTCAAAACCCTCATGCTGCGCAAGAAGAAAAGACAATCGGAACGCAAAACCGAGTCCGCGCAGAAGGATGATAACCAAAACAAAGACGGACCAGAAACGAATGGCACCACATTTAAAGATGTATTGTTGCGCATGAATCATTCGGAGAATGAAGATAGCCAGAGCAGAGTTCAAGCTGATGTTGCTGAATCTAGTGCAGGCCAAATTGACTTGAATTCTGATCCATGCCGTGAGGACATGCAAACGGAGGTGCCAGAACTGACGATGATGGGCCTTGTCCAAGCTGCCAGCTCTCAATTAGAAAATTACATGAAGCAAAATGGGATTACTGGCTTGATGTACAACCAACAACCACCCACTCTCGGTTCTTGTCTAGTCAAAAAAGCTACCGGAGAGGGTGGGAGAGACATGTCTAAAGAAGGGTGCCTTACGTCTGTTGTTTGGGAGCGGGAGAGTAGAGTTGATTGAGTTTACCAATTACCATGATCCTAAATTTAGACTGAAACATTACCAATTAAATTATGTTCAATAGCGGAAAGTGAAGGAAAGTTTGTTCTCTTTTTACTCTCCAAACATGAAAGGTGTATCACAGTCTGGATCTGCCGTAAAAGAATGCGTGTTTTTGGGTTCTTTTGTTCATATGCTAAACCGTTTCTCCATCTATACTTAATATACGTGCTCTTTTGTGCGTCCGAGTGAGGGGAAGAATTTAGGCTTCTTTCCTGCAGGATTTCAATTGTTGTTTTGTTTATTTGTTTCTCTTTTTTTCTTTTTGGCTTTAGTGGAACGACAGAAATTCACATGTGGAACTAGAGGATGTCGTTTTCCATGTTGCTCAGAAATATGAAGGAAAAGGAAAAAGTATATTAACCTTGGAGCTAGAGGGAAAGGGTGGATCATAAATTATAGATTCGTCTTCTAAATTCCTTGTTTAAAGAATTTAAGATTTTTCTCCCAAATACCCTTATATATTTTTCCTTCTACTAAACAACTACAAGTCTAAACATCACTTCACTAATTCTCCAAAATTCCTCAGCTCGAAAAAAAAAAAGAAAAAAGAAAAGAACGACTCTTAGGACAATCGATCCACATTATTGTTATAATCGACATGTCATTGGCCTGAGAGTTAAAAATAACTATCTGCCATAAGCCAACCAATGACAGCTATCTTTCTTTTGCTCTTTTTTTTTTTTTTTTGTGAATAATAATACATATTGTTCCTTCATTAGCTTTTTTACGTTGCTTTTTTTTTTTTTTTTTTTGCCACTCATTTTGGAAACGAGGTCTTGTGTTTGCAACTTTAGGCTCTGGTTCAAAGAAGTTTCAGCCTTCAGTCTTATTAAAGAAATAATTAAAACCCAACAAGATTTCATACAATTAATTTTAGCGGTTCTTGTTCCATTGCTTAATAAGTAAATGAATACGCGTGACAGGTCATGAATTATCCTTTAATAATACTGAATTTCGTTTCTGCCAAGGAACAAGGTTAAATAAAACTGTTTTGACCCACCAACTTGCTGAAATTGTAATTAAAATATTTAAACGGTCCGGCCAGCTAAAATTTCTTTTTTACTTTCTTGGCACCTTCACCATGCAATGCATGCACAATTTTTTATATCTCAAAGTTAACGTGTGATGAGGAAATTATCTAGTAATTGATCTTTGTTTTCAGGTTTAGGGGCGACTAATCACTTGACACTACTTTAAATTAACCCAATCTTTTAACGAGTCACAATTCTCAATTCCTTGTCTTTTGTTTACAAGGAAAAAATGGTTGTTTAATGCCTATCACTGACCGGCGTTTTAAAAGTTTGTCCTTATATTACTCGTCTTCATTTGCAAAGGAACCTAAGAAACTTTAGTACGTAATTCCTTATCATTAATTCGCCTTATAATCCCACCGATTCCACATTCTCAATTCCTCTGAAAAAAATCAAAAACAGATTGTAGCTCTGACACCTGAAAATCTGAATACTAATAATCTAGGGCCTAATGGGGGACAGGGCAACACTAAATAAGGCAATAATGGAGCTTGAAGAAATGTACTCTGGAATTCCTGATGAGTCGGTGGATCTCACTTTTCAACATCTAGCAAACGTCAAACAAATCCCAAACTCACCGCAAGAGAAGAAACTATCAATAACCAACAACAACAACAACAACAGGGAATTGTCCAACGTTTCAGAGAACAACACAAATCATGCAGTTGAAGGAAGTATATCCCCTTTGAGGAAGATACCAAGCCTTGATTTCAGCAAAGCCCTGCAAGCATCCAATCACCACCACCACAATCATCATCGCCTCGATCGTATAAATGAGGACGACGTTGTTCATCGTTTTAGTCATCATCATCATCCTAACAAGGAATTAAGTCATCAATATGATCATTACGCAGCTGGTCAGTATAGGAATATGAATCCCAACTCTATCGCTCACTCAGGGTTTAGGCACGCGGTGGAGAGTAGTAGTATGGTTAGTGGCGAAGATCGGAGCATGGCTTCGGTGTATCAAGAGAGAATCGTGGGAAGACGAAGGCTCGGGATACCACACTCGAAAATATGTACCGTTTGCAGTACCTACATCTACATATTCCGCCATCGCTGCCTAGTACGTCTTTTTACTAATATTTTGTAATTAACAAACACTTTGCTTCAACTAATCTATGTGTTAGTATTGAACATCTTAATTGGTAATTTACGTTTTTGAACGATCATTTTATCATGAAACAGTATGAAAGTATAAAGGAATCCAATGAAAACTAATGGTTCAAAAACAATCATTAATGGAAACTAGAGGTAGAGAGTTTTTTCTTAACCCACTTGAAATAGTTTGGCAATTTGTTATCATAGATTGATAAACTTTTAGATCATCTTTAGGCGGAAAACTAGATACATATATGTAGAGCGGTTAAGATACTTTTGTTGTTTCAGGTTTGTGGAAGAGTGTATTGCAGGCAATGCCTAAGGAAAGGCATGGGAGAAATGACGGAAGGAAGAAAGTGCATTGAGTGCTTAGGTAGAAGATTTAGCCAAAGGTATTTTTTTATTTTTTATTTTGTTTGCTGAAGAAAGGTATTAATTGATTAAGCTATTCTATTGATACATTTTTTTTTTATTAATACCTCTTAATTAATGTTGCAAGGTACTAATTAATTAATGTTCAATGTCTTAACTTCATTGTGTATCAGTTTATGTAAGATGCTCTATCGTGATACATAGGCAAGCCTAGGCCAAGATGATATTTAGATAACTTTTACAATAAGAAAAATAAGATCAACACAAGACCAAAGACGGTCTTGAATAAGATCACTGTCAATATTTGAAAATATGGTACAATACTATTGGTTAATTAGACGTACTATAGTAACGTAGAGCCACGTATAGTTAAGAGTAACGATCTTACCTGAAATTATTTTCATTTTAGTTTTATACATGAAATATGATAAAAATTTATAATTTATCCCTTAAAATTATGAATTCTATATCTATCTCACCTCATAATATGTGAAATCTCTCTCATTTAGTGTACTCTCCCGTCCCACGACTTATTTTTCTATTTCTGCCCTGCGTACTAGAAAAGTTGTAAATCTTCTTTGATACGGCTAATCGTGACTTTGCGAGTGTGACCAAGTCATACAAAGTTAATTCAGCATCAACTTTGAACATCCCGAGCCAAAAGTCTTTTAATTGGTGATTACAAATTTGTTTTTATCTTATACCAGCCGGCAATTTGGGGACTGATACCCAGAGGTGAAATACGACAAATGCATTACGGACCTGTATGCCTGCAATAAGAAATTGCTCTTCATTTGCCGTCCCTTAATTTGGTCCAACACTTGGCACTTAGCAAAGTGACAAACTTTATTGGCCTAGGACAAATAATCATAATTCTCAGCATTGTTTAGTCCTCTTAAACCAAGGAAAGAGACAATTTTAATATTTGGTCTAGTTTTAGCTAACAGAACATTTTTTTTTTTTTTTTACTTTTTCGTTTGGAAGCTAACAGATTCTGAAATTTCATAACTTAAAAGGTAGTAAGTTCTAAGAAAATAACACAAAACTAAATAAATAAATTCCAGGGAGCAGATTTCTAAGTTTCTCTTAAAATCTAATAGGTACATACATAGAGCAGGAGAGGCGGGGTGTTTTTGTTCAAGGTACCCAAGTGTGGTGAGGCAAGCAGAGTGCAAGTGGGCTGAGAAAGGGCCCAGGAAAAGCGGCGAAAAGGGCTATCGAAGCGGAATGATCTCAGCAAGGTCAAGAAGCCCAATGAGCCCAAGGACTCCAACCGGGCCTAATGCAGGCAGTGGGCCCAATTCCTTTGTCATGAGCGGATCACGTTCCCCTTATACTCCCACTCACCACCATTTCCCTTTCTAGTTTTTAGAGAGTTATCGTGATATCCTTCATGGAGTTCCTTATATATCGTTCAATATTCTTCCGAACATGCTCCATCATCTAATGTCTTATTTTGCTATTTATTGTTGCTCATCTTACTCCCTTTGTGACCTTTTCTTTTATAAACATGACATATTCAATTTCAATGCAACCACGATTACATTCTGAAATGTTGTACATTATTCGGTATCCCAAAGAATAACCTATGGATATAATCTGCTATGTGCGCGTGTGTGTCTATATACATGTATATATACATATATATATATACATATATATATATATATATGCATGTGTGTGTGTGTGTGTGATGCGCGCGCATACATACATACCATCACACACACACATTCTATAGTTTATACGTAATCTTAAGTTTAGACAAGGAGAAAACTGTAACGCTGTATTCCTGCTTAATGCTTGATATTCATATTAGTCAACTTGAGACATCTGTCCAATATAAATTAAACGTGCGCCTAAACACTGAAGAATCTTTTTGGTCTCCTTTAAAGTTTAAAGACGGAAAAAAATGCTGACTTGTGAAATCCATTACGTCCGTAGTTTATTTTCTTTTGTTTGTTCATTTTTGTGCTGACTACTACAATGCTATATTGCTATATAAGTCCAAGCACACACTTTCAATGGGGAAAAACAAAACAAAAAAAGAAAAGAAAAGTCCAACCACAAAATGAGTAAAAACGGTTCCACTTGATTTTGGAACAGTTAGAAGTCATCTGAACCATTTGTGGGGCTAAAGAGTGGAAAAGTTGCAATGTAATGTAAATATGGAATATCTTTGACGGAAAAAATAAGAAAAAGATATAAACTTGACTGCTTCAAAAGAGTGAAAGCATGTATCAGACTTTCACGGCGTTGGCTGAAGACGGCTAGTACTTCAATCTTTTATGCACGCAAAAAAACTGGAAAACATAGCTTTGAAGCATCATCGCCTGACAAGATGAGTCAACATAATCTCCCTTTTGTTTACCACCCGTTCTTCCTTTAGGCCCAAAATCTTCTATATTTTCTGCATTAACAACGAATGGTAGACATTAACCTATAGTATAAACATCTTAGAATTACATTACTGCAAGACTCGTTTCAAGGAACCACAATAAAGTACCTTTTCTCCCATTTTGATGGAGAGGACTTTTGTCATTGTGATGATCCCAAAAAAAAAACAGAAACGTCATTTGTACTTTTGAGCAAAACTGAAAACAACAAAGCGAAATAATGGAAGAGAACAAATCCTATCTTCAGATAACATACCGGCTTTCATCTTTTATGCTTCCAGATTTGTCAGTGATATCCACCGATGGAGACAGTAATGTCTCCTCAACAGGCTTAGGGAAAACAGTGGTGGTTACTCTCTCCATTTGTGGAAAGACTGCATCTCTTGCCTCCCTAGGCTCACGTTCATTATCATTCTTTGAATGTGAGGCCTCGACTGCCGCTTTTTCCTTAGAGACCAAGCCCTCATTCCTAAGACAGATTTCTTCCCCCGGCTCAAAACTATCACAAAAGTCGGATAGTTTCATGTTTACCTTTTCATCATCTTTACTAAAGCTTTCCTGCGCCAATAAATCAGGGGACAGTGTCTCACCCTGAAAACCAGCAGTGCAGGGCGAACCTTGTGGCCCATTTCTCAGTTGAGAATCTGGAGGAAAATCTAGCTTTGATATTGTCGAGGAATCATTCAGAGGAATCTTCTTAGAGGTGAAACAATTGGAAGGTGAGTACGCAACAGGTTCAGAGTCAAATCCATCACCTAAAGGGTCAACTCCAATACGTGATTTCGGTGTGGGAAACTTACTAAAAGGATCTTCTCCCCAGAACTCAGAGTCAAAGAATGTATTTTTTGCTCCTGGATTTTGATTGAAACATCTAGAGCCTGGACTGATATCCACTGCAGTATGTCCTTCCTCAAAGTACCAAATGCTTCTTGTTTCCAATTTTTCCCTGGAAAAAGAGCTTGCGTGATGCCATGGTTTTGACTCCGAAGATTTTAACACATTTGGTTGTTTTGCTATGCCAGAGGCGATATCTTTTTGTTGTACATCGTCCTTGCTTTCCTTGGCAAAGGCATTCTTCACACCATACTTATCACTTGAGCTACTAAAACCACCCCCCTGTCCTCTTATCCTGCCCTGTCTTGATATTAAGTTTGATGGTGAAGTATCAGTTCCCTGATACCTCACTGACATGATCGCGGAAGATCAGTTCAGTTCATCAAAAAATATATATTTTAACAAGGGAATGAAAAAAATAGTTTTGCAACCAGTAAAATACCTGCACTGGATGAGCATGATTCTTCACTGCCAAAGGTTACAACACACGTAATGAGGTATAGAAAATCCAATTATGACACAGAAGTCAAAAGAGGAATTGAAATCATTTTGACACATTAAGTTCTACCAAATTTACCTCTGTAAGCTGGAATTATCCCTTGCATCCTCTGTCATAAAGGAAAAACAGTCTGGTTTACTTGTTTCAGGCTTAAAATCATATTTCCTTTCAACAGTTGGGTATCTGCCTACCATCACATCAACATGGAACCTTAAGTACATCAAAATTGTTCACATGTGAAAAAAAAAAGGTACAAAGCATTTAACTTCTCGGTGGATTTGACATACCTTGCCTGGTTGGAAATTAGGAAGTCAGAGTCATATTCAGATGTTTCATTCTTGGAAAATGAGAATGTTGACCCTGATTAGAAAAGAGAAGTGAGCAAAGAATTGACAGGAATCCGAAATACCAACTTGGATATGGCTATTCAAATAATTCAGGGAGCACCTAGGACATCGAACTTGTCTATGACTTTCCAGGTGGTCCTGTACATAAATAACAGCTTTACCAGAAGATATTTGGTGTTGCATTTAGAAACAGGATATCAAATTCAGACTTGAAAATAAAACCTAGTAGGTTTGCGGGGGCCATCAAAAGCAAAATCTGACATAACATAGTCTCTATATATCAAATTGTCAGCAGCATTGTCGTCATTTCGACTTTGCCAGGTTTTCCATGATATATCAGGTTCTCTTTCGTCAAAGAAGCTCGGATATTGGAAAGTAGTCCTATCTGGCATACATGAGGAGAAAAGAAAAGGGTCAGATTAACTTTTCTATGGGGAAAATATGGAAATAGGCACCAGGTACGTGGTGGCACTGACACAAAGGAAAGTTAATACAGATTACAACAAGATGTAGACGATAGAAACACCATAAATCACTTATTGTATCTTTAATTCATAGATTCATGGAGTTAAGACCTAGACAATAACAAGCAAAATCCCAACAACAGCTACTTTGTCTCAGCACGTTTAAAATATAAGATCCATAACAGGATAGTGGAAATGTTTGTTTGTGGGATTAAAAAAAAAAAAAAAAAGCATACCATCCCATTCATTGTCGTTGTGATGACTGAAGTGACTATTCTTTTTACTATTGTAACCATCATCCCTGGCTTCTCGAACAGTAAATGATCTCTGCTTTGGACTGCTTAATGAGTCCATAATGTCTGATGAGAATTTGAAAGGATTGCTATCATGGAGTAGATCGATGTCTTGCATTTCCGCATCCTGCATTTAGCACATCAAATAATCATCCTCAGGTTGGTGGCATGATTTCCCTTTTGAATCTTTGCTTCAGAATTAAGCCAAAAGACCAAAAAAGGAGACTCTGTGAAGACACTCCATATGCTCACACCATTTCAGATTCAAGGTCATCCAGTGAAGAGTTAAAGTTCTTCGAAACCTTCATCATCCCTGCAGCCTTCAGAGAAGAGGAGAAGCCATAGGAAAAGGTTCTACAACGAGACATATCAATTAATGTCAGGTGAATTTACAATCGCGTCAGTGATTTCTAGCATTACAGTAAGTTCAAGTCCATTATGCACACGTTTATCACGGGGCGAGATCTCCCATTGTTGTCGGCAGATCAAATCAAATTGATTTGATCGGATTCTACTGAATTAAATCAATCTAGAAGATTTTGAATTGATTTGAAATATTCAAATCTTCCTTTTTTGATTATCCGGTTGTTTAGGATTAGGTTTTAGTCAATAAAATCTGATTTGATTGTTACAGCAAATCAGCCACATTATTAGGGAGATTTTCTTTATTTAGTTTTTTATTTGCTGCCTATTTAACTGTATTTCCGCCACATTAATAAAATATAGCAGATCATTCCGTTCAAATCTGCTTTCATGGTATGAGAGACAGGTTTTGAACCCTAATCTCTCTGCCAACCGTAATGCTAAAATACGGAATGGCTGGCGGAAAAGAAACCTCATCGTCCGAGGTTACCTCTGCTTCATCAGGGATTGTCAATCCGACTCCAACCACTGGATTTGAAGTTCCTTTCAGCAAGTCACGAGTCATAACTTCAATGGACAGAATTTTGTCCAATGGTCGTATTCTGTGATGATGTTCATAGAAGGGAAAGAAAAAGAAGACTATCTCACCGGCAATGCTGCACAACCGAATGAGAAGGATCCCAAGTTTTTAACTTGGAAAACAGAAAATAGTATGGTTAGGTCATGGCTGATCAATTCCATGAATAACGAGATGGGAGAAAACTTCATGTATTATAAAACAACAAAGGAGATGTGGGATGTCGTGAAGTAGAGTTATTCCAACAAGGAGAACACTTCAGAAATCTTCAGACTCAAAGCTATTCTGAATGATCTACGCCAAGGAGAACTCAGCGTAACGGAATACTTCAACACTCTATCACGCTACTGGCAGCAATTGGATATTTTTGACGAAACAGCATGGCACTATGTTGAGGATCACAAGCGGTATAAGGAGATTAAGGAAAGAGATCAAGTTTACAAGTTTTTGCTTGGTCTTAATAAAACCTAGATGATGTTCGTGGAAGGATCTTGAGTACAAAGCATCTACTAGATGTTCGTGTAGTTTTTTCGGATGTAAAGCAGGAAGAGAGTCGAAAGAGATTGATGTTAGGAACTCCTAATGATGATGTTGCAATCTCAAATTCCAATGATGCTGGAATCTCAACCATGGATGCCTCTGCCTTAGCCGCCCGAGGACCACAGTCCGACAGCGAGAACCAACAGAGAAGGAACCGGCCTTGGTGTGATCATTACAAGCGAACTGGACACACCAGAGATACTTGCTGAAAAATCCACGGAAAACTAGCAAACTAGACTCCTCGAAAGCAGAACGAAGGAAGAGGCTTCCAAGTCTCCCAAGATAAACAAGGAATGGATGCTCCCACACAACAACAGCATGCAGACTCTTCGATTGCACTGAATAAGGAGCAGCTAGAGCAACTTTACCGTCTTCTCACTCTAGCACCAGCACCATCTAAGCCAATTTCCAATGTAGGATTGTGCACCATGACACACAATGGTAACCATTCAGCCTTGCTCTCTTCACTTCATACTCAGGAACCGTGGATCATTGATTCCGGTGCCTCTGACCACATGACAGGTTGTTCTAAACATTTTTCCTCCTATACTCAGTGTTCTAGTATTGCTAAAATTAAGATTGTAGATGGATCTCTAGCTACTATTGCTGGAATAGGCTCAATACAAGTCTCAAAAACCCTTATTCTTCATTCTGTCCTACATGTTCCAGCCTTGAAATGCAATCTGTTGTCCATTAGTAAACTCACACATGACAATGACTGTGTAGCTAATTTTCTTCCTTCCATGTGTCAATTTCAAGACCTGTCATCGGGAAAGACGATTGGCAGTGCTAGAGCCTATGAAGGACTTTATTTCCTTGAGAATTCAGAATCTAAGAGTCGGCAAGCACTTGTGTCAGGAGTGTCACCTGTTTCGGTTTCTACTAATAGAGAAATAATGTTGTGGCATCATAGACTAGGCCACCCCAGTTTTTCATATTTGAAGTTTTTGTTACCAACTCTATTTAGAAATAAATATTCTATTTCCTTTGCTTGTGATATTTGTCAACTTGCTAAACATACTCGTGTTCCTTTCTCACCAAAACCATATATGCCCTCTATGCCTTTCTCCTTAATTCACAGTGATATATGGGGTCCATCTAGGGTAACGACCTTGAATGGAAAACGATGGTTTATCACGTTTATTGATGACCATACACGAGTAACTTGGGTTTACTTGCTTAAAGAAAAATCTGAAAGTTGCCAAATCTTTCAAACCTTCCATAAAATGGTTCAAACCCAATTTCAGAAAAAAATTTCAATTTTAAGAACTGATAATGGTGGTGAATATTTCCAGTCCACTTTGAGTGATTATCTTGATCATCATGGAATTGTTCACCAAAGTTCTTGTATTGATACACCACAGCAAAATGGAGTTTTAGAAAGAAAGAATCGACATCTATTGGAGGCGGCCCATGCCCTTATGTTCACCATGAATGTACCCAAATATATGTGGGGCGATGCCATTTTAACCGCTGCCTTTCTCATCAATAGATTACCCAGCCGTCCCCTCAAATTTAAATCCCCATTGTCTGTCCTCACAACTCAAGCTCCACACCTGAATGTCCTCACCAATAACCTTCCTCTCAAAACCTTTGGCTGCACTGTATTCGTCCATATCCATTCCCAACACCGCTCCAAACTCGACCCCCGAGCGATAAAGACTATTGTTGACGGTTGGATTTCGTCAACAATAAACCCGCCGGAATACCTTGGGGTTACCCTTAGGATTACCGGCTTGTGGGTTTAATGAAAGTGTGGATTCTAGTTTGATTTAAGTATTTTTATGTTTAAACGAACTGTATGTAAATGAACAAGAAGAATTTTATAGTGGTTCACTCTATAAAATTAGAGCTACATCCACTGTATATATTATACTTCTTTTGTAGAGATCATAGTTTACAATGAATACTATCTCTCTCTCTCCCTCGTTCTTTTTCCTTTGGAATTTTTCTGGGGCTCTTCCCTATTGGGGTCCTTCTTCTTTTATACTCGGACTTCCTTCGCTGGGTGGGTTTCCTTCGTAGGTAGGAACACTCAAGTGCTCTAGGCCCAGACATAGCCCACTAATCAGTACTGTTCATTCAACCAATTAGTCTTCTATTACGGCTCTGTGACTCTCCGTAATGCTTTTCTGTCCCCTGGGGGGGACGGTTTGTAAACTTGCAATAAATGCTGTCAGACCTCTCTTATCTTTGTATGTAACCTATTATGTCGAAAAAGGACGTTCCCCTCGTCGTCAGTGGTTGTTTAACCTTTCTCGCCCCTTCTAGTGATCTCTTCTGCAGTCGAGAGATTTTGTCGTGTCGGCCCAGGCGGAATCAACCGTCGACGTCTCATGGGGTCGTCGCCCTAATCATGGACTTCATCTTCGGGCTCTATAGCTGATCGTGAGGGAAACGAAGCGTCGAGGGTTGGGTGCTCGGCGGAAAGCAAGTATAGCCACGTGTCGTGGCGCCGTTGGTCCAGGTGTCCATCACATTTTCCCACACAACAACTATATTCCTTGGCTATTCTCCAACAAAAAAGGGGTATCGATGTTTCTGCCCAAAAACAAAAAAATCCTTTGTTACCCGAGATGTTACCTTCTTTGAAGAGATACCATATTATTCCCACACTTCACTTCAGGGAGGGAGTAATGGTAAAGAAGCTTATGTGTGGGAATGGGACACCACAGTTGAAGGGACTTCGACCCCACAGTCAGCCACCATTGTCGAGATTCAAGCTCCAGCCCACACCGAAACAGAGCCTGAAGCTCCATAGCCATCTTCACAGCCACTACAACCATCTTCCCAACCATTGCAGCCATCTTCCCAACCACCTTCACAGCCAACCCTGCAGCCATCTTCATTGCCAATTCCACAACCACCTCCTTCAATTTCAAATCAGCAAGAATTGTAAGTCTACTCTCGGAGGAAAAATTTTCAAGGAAATAAACAACTCACAAGCACTACGAGCTGTCCTGAATCCGAACCTATGGTGGGTTCTAGTCCTTCATCCTCAGGTAATCCCGAAACTCTCCATGATAGGCTAGATGATCCCATTGCTCTAAGAAAAGGTGTTAGGTCATGTACAAAACACCCAATCTCTAAATTTGTGTCATATGATAACCTATCAACCTCATTCCGTGCCTTCACAACAAATCTTTCTAGACTTGACATTCCCAGGACCATTGAGGAAGCTCTAGCTGTCCTAGAATGGAAGTCTGTTGTGCTAGAAGAAATGCGTGCACTTGAAAAAAATGAGACTTGGAGCCTAGTGGAACTACCACAAAACAAGAAAGTAGTGGGATGCAAGTGGGTGTTCACGATTAAAGTAAAACCAGATGGTTCAGTGGAGTGGTACAAAGCCCAATTGGTGGCAAAGGGATTCACACAAACCTATGGGATAGACTACACAAAAAAGTTTGCTCCAGTTGCAAAGCTCAACACCGTTCGAGTTCTCTTGTCCTTAGCAGCAAATATGTATCAACTTAATGTGAAGAATGCTTTCCTGAACAGAGAGTTAGAAGAAGAAGTATATATGAGTCTTCCACCTGGTTTCTATGAAGACAAACGGGACAATACGGTGTGCAAGCTGAAAAAGTCACTATACGGCCTAAAGCAGTCACCCAGCGCCTGGTTTGAAAGATTTTCCAAAGTAATCAAAGGTCATGGATACTTACAAGGACAAACAGATCATACTCTCTTCGTCAAACATTCAACAAACAACAAGGTTACAGTTTTGATCGTGTATGTGGATGACATAATATTGACTGGAGATGAGTTTCAAGAGATGGAAGAAATTAAGAAGATTATGGCAAGAGAATTTGAGATCAAGGACCTGGGATTGATGAAATATTTCCTAGGAATGGAGGTTGCAAGGAGTAAAAAGGGGATCTCCATATCACAAAGGAAGTATAGGATGGATTTATTGGAAGAGACAAGAATGCTCAGTTGTAAGCCCATAGACTCTCCGATTGAACCAAAAGGCAGGAAGAACTTGATTGATGGAAATCTGGTAGATATAGGTAGATATCAAAGGCTTGTGGGGAGACTGATCTACCTCTCACATACTCGACCGGACATAGCATTTGCAGTTAGTGTGGTCAGCCAATACATGCATTCACCGTGCCAAAGACATCTTGATATAGTTTATCGTATATTAAGATATCTCAAGAAGAATCCAAGGAGAGGACTGCTCTTTCAAAAAAACGAAGATAGAAAAGTAAAAATCTACACGAATGCAGATTGGGCAGGTTCTGAAAAAGATAAAAGGTCAACATCTGGATATTGCACTTAGCTTTGGGGAAATCTGATGACTTGGCGTAGCAAAAAACAAGGTGTAGTTGCGAGGAGCAGTGCCGAGGCTGAATATAGGGCTATGGCTCATGGCATTTGTGAGGCAATCTGGATAAAACGACTACTGGAAGAATTAAGAATTGATTGTGAGTTCCCTATGCAGCTCTATTGCGACAACAAAGCTACAATCAGCATAACACATAATCCGGTTCATCACGACAGAACTAAACACGTGGAGGTGGACAGGCATTTCATAACAGAGAAAATTGAGAGTGGAATAATCAGTGTGGGATATATTCCTACGAAGCAACAAGTGGCTGATATTCTCACAAAAGGACTGCACGGATAAGCATTTGAAGCATTAACAAGCAAGCTCAGACTCATGGACATCTACGTCCAAGCTTGAGGGGGAGTGTCGGCAGATCAAATCAAATTGATTTGATCGGATTCTACTGAATTAAATCAATCTAGAAGATTTTGAATTGATTTGAAATATTCAAATCTTCTTTTTTTGATTATCTGGTTGTTTAGGATTAGGTTTTAGTCAATCAAATCTGATTTGATTGTTACAGCAAATCAGCCACATTATTAAGGAGATTTTCTTTATTCTATTTTTTCTTTGCTGCCTATTTAAGTGTATTTCCGCCACATTAATAAAATATAGCAGATCATTCCTTTCAAATCTGCATTCATTCTGCACATACGACATGTATAATCAAATCATATGCACACCTAGAGTTTGTGATGGAACATAAAATTCATCAAATACTAGTTTCTGAGGTAGAAATCTTCTAAGCATGTGAAAGCATATGCAATGGGAATTCCTAGAAGCAGTTCACAAAAGAAAGAATTATGAGAGAGATATAATTCATTGCCTATCACGGAAACACTCAGTTACCTGTTGGGCTGTTCAGGTGAATGCACTGGCGTTTCTGTTCCCACTTTACCCAAACCTAACAGGAAAAAGATTATCTATTATGCAATGAAAAGAATACAGCGAATCACCGATGAGTATCAAATCTACAAGACCATACCTTCAACAGAAAACGCAACATGGGCTTCATGCACTATATTTTCTTCCTTATTGTTGCTCAGCCCATCATCATATAGCAGATCAAGAACAGACAACGCTAAAGCAAGTCCAATAACAGATGGAAGACCAACGTATAATCACCCATACAAAATGACAAGTGGCTGAGTTAAGGCAGTTGTATGCAATAAAACTGTACCGACATAGGTACGCTGATGGAAATTAGTCTACAGATTTCTTTTAGAAAGTCACAACCTTAGAAACAATGCTAGAAAGCAAGTTTAACAAAATATTTATGCATTATTGCTACTTACGTTGCTCAGCAGTTGTATTCCATTGATCTGGTTTAGAATTAACTCCACTGACAGCATTCTTATGACTATCAGGAACACTAGAAGCAATCCTGCGTGGTACCAAATACACTTTTACTTTTCACAATAACAATTCACAAGATACAAACAAGCAAAGTGACAAGGACTCAACTCCTTGACAAGCAAAGTGACAAGAATAATGTAACTAAAATATTCTTCATGTTCATCAAGTCCTTGAAAAGTAGATAAAACACTTGAAATTAACTGAAGGATTCGTGTGTAGATAAAATGGTGCACTATAAGGTCAAGCACAAGAACGAACAAAAGCATTACTTATTTTGGGATGCAGTATTCACTTGGAAGCCTGATGGAGTTCCTGCTAAGGCAGACAAACATCATAATTTATAGATTTCATATCCATTAAAGAAGATGTGGCAAATGTATAATAAGATTTAATAGAAAGCATACTCGTTTCCTTAAATTCAACAAAGTTGGCAGGAACTACTGTGTCAAGGATAATTGGTGAGTGATTCGTGATATCAAACTCCATTTTTGAAGCATTGACTCCTGCATCTTTCCTACCTGGAATGTTTGTAAATGTAGGAAATGAAAGAATATAGACTAAAGGTTAATAGATTGATGAAGAAAGTGAACTTTCGGACTTTTGAAATAGTAAAAACATACTACCGGGGCAAGCAGATTTGCATTCTTGAGCTATTGTTGACAAGGTTAGCAGACTGATTACGTCTAGCGACCGGTGTTCTTTGTTATGTGGTGCTGATGTGTCCATTCCGTCATCAGAGCTTGCTAACCTCACTGTCTGTTGCTGATACTGCTGTTGTCGTTTCCTTTGCTCAAAGTATTGCTTTTGCCTTAGACATTTACGAAACGTTAAAATATATGGATCTGATGCATTCAACAAGATCTCAACTCATTTCATTGAATCAACAGCAGTTTCTTTTCTTAAAGGGGTAAATAACTATACACTAGATCGCTAGAAAGGAGGAAATCATTCAACAGAAAATCAAAGTGCTATAAGTAATCACTAAGTGATAATTCCTAGAAATCAAATCACTGTTTTCCTTACCTCTTCTGCATAGATTTTCTTGACTGAGGTTTTCCCATGTAATCAAGTGAAATCATGCACGAAGAAAGGCTTAAATGTCAGAACAAAAGTCAACACATAGTCTGAAATGCTGTGAATAATTTGCATTGAAGAACTTCATGATAACTCAAGTAAGAGTCTAACTTAAATTAATTTTATAGTTGTCAAATAATCTACAGCTTCTGAGAAGTTAAGCATAAATGAAGCTCAATATCACACTTACCGTCGTAACCTTCCTCCTCGATCCTCCCATCCATTGCAACATTTTTAGAGATGCACTCTCAGACAGTCACGCCTGAGGGGGGGGGCAGCGCGGGGGGGGGGGGGGGGGGGGGGGGAGTACATGTGTACGAGATACTTGTCATTTCCCTAAAAATCTCTTTTTTCAATCCCGTAATTTCAGCATAGCCCAAGGCGGATTCAATTTCAGCACCGACGACTAATTCATCGAAAAAATTTGGGAAAAACAGCAACACCAAAGGAAAAAATAAAAACTGAAAAAAAAGGAGAAAATCAGCAAATGGCATTACTCGGAATGAATGTCGAATCAGAAAGCTCTTCGCAGCTTCGTCATTCATGTTCCGAACTCGACCGAAGCTAAACTGAGAAGATAGACGGATCGAACGGGACGATTTGATCAGAAGATCAATACAGAGATGAAGAAATACTCAAATTACAGATTATTGTAGGGAGAGAGCAAATCGACATTATTAGAACTTTGCATTCAACAGAATTTGCAGCGAAAATTTACCTGTAATCTCTCGGTATTTCGCTAAGAGCATCGACTCGATAAGGTTTGCTTCTTCTCCAGAAATTTGGCGATCTTGTTTCTTGTGTTCAAAGTTTCCGTTTATTTTCATTTTGCCGCGCTTTCGTTGAAAAATAAAAATAAACTGAAAAAGGAGCCAATGTGAGCTGGCGCAAATGCAGCCCGGACTCGGAGTGTAAGTGCTTGATCGGGTTCATTCGTCAAAGCCCGTCCCATTCAGTGGGACCACCGGATTTGGGATTTTTGGTTTTCTCTACTTTAATATTTGGAGATTGATAAGAGAATATTTGTGTGGAGAGAATTTTTATGAAGAAATAGATGAGATAAAAAAATAATATTAATTGTAGATATATAACACCTTATAAAGCATTATGGCGCTTATATGAATATCCAATATATTATAGAAACTCAGCCATTCAGCGTCTATCAATACATTTACTCAAATACAAAACATAACATTTAAATCAAACCAACATCTTATTGATATAATGAAGCAACCAAATATTCATAAAATAACTCTGACAGAATGGATGGAAATAAACAAAAGTTATATGAATGCTAGAAATCCAACTTATAATGATTTTCCAACTAAATATGTTTGGAATAATAGATATAAATATTGGTCCTCTAGACAAACAGGACATACAATAAGTCGATCATATTATATTCATCCAAACTCTGGAGAACTGTATTATTTAAAATTATTACTAAATCATCGAAAGGAATAACAAGCTATGAAAATCTTCGAACTATTGATAACATAACATATGGAACATATCAGGCTACATGTTATGCACTAGGTTTATTAGGAGATGATAGAGAATGGGAACAATATATATTAGAAGCATCTTTTTGGTCTACATCATTACAACTACGACATTTATTTATTATTATATTATTATTTTGTAATGTAAATAATCCATTGAAATTACTTCAAAAAAATTAGAAACTCATGACTGATGATATCTTATACAAAATTAAAAAAAAAAATTAACAACTCATATTTTGAAATACCTAAAAATGAATTATATAACTTTATATTATATGAACTAGAAAAATTATTAAATCTAAATTCATCAACTTTATCTCATTTTAATCTACCGCTTCCAACTGGTTCACTGATACAAGATTTAAATAATAAACTTTTAAGAGAAGAACTTAGCTTTGACATAAATAAATTAAAAATGAAAAATTCTGTATTAGTACAAAATTTAAACAATGAACAACATATTATTTACCAAAAGATTTTAGACTATGTTAATGATAAACAAAAGAACTTATTTTTTATTTATGGCCATGGAGGAACTGAAAAAACATATTTGTGGAATACAATTATAACAAAGATTAGATCTAATAATGAAATAATTTTAGCTGTCACATCTTCAGGAATAGCATCATTATTATTGCCTAAAGGAAGAACTGCACATTCTAGATTTCGAATTCCACTATCAATAGATAAATTTTCAACATGTCATATAAAAAAAGGAACTCAATTAGCACATTTAATTGAAAAAATATCATTAATTTTATGGGACGAAGCACCTATGACTAATAAATATTGTTTTAAAGCATTAGATAAAACACTCCAAGATTTACGAAACAATTTTGATCAACCATTTGGTGGAATGACAGTTATTCTAGGAGGTGATTTTCGACAAATCTTACCAGTTTTACCTACAGGAACAAAAGAACACATAATAGATGCATGTATAAATAATTCTTATTTATGGCCACACTTTCAGGTTTTAACATTAACAGAAAATATGCGATTAAAACATTTTAATACAACATCAAAAGAAAAAAATGAGATTGAAAATTTTTCAAAATGGACATTGGATATAGGAAATGGTACTGCTGAAAGAATAAAAGATTTAGAAAATGAAGATATTACATGGATAAAAATACCAGAAAAATACTTTGTAAATTTTGACCTAGATCCAATCGACAAAATAACAACATTAATATACGATAATTTCAACAAC
>NW_010366382.1:0-1821 GCF_000414095.1 Morus notabilis | reverse complement strand
TGGACTATGCAATGGAACAAGACTTATCATAACACAATTAACAAATAAAATAATAGAAGGACAGATCATTACTTCAAATAATATTTTTGAAAAAGTTTATATTCTAAGAATAGAAATGACTGTACATGAATCTAAATGGCCATTTACTTTGAAAAGATGACAATTCCCTATAAAGATATGTTACGCAATGACAATAAATAAAAGTCAGGGACAATCTTTGAATAAAGTTGGACTATTTTTAGAAAATCAGGTATTTAGCCATGGTCAATTATATGTTGCTTTATCCAGAGTAACTAATCCAAAAGGATTATATATATTACTAATGATTCAAACAATAATTATCCTAATCATATGAAAAACATTGTCTACAAAGAAATCCTATATAACATCACATAAATAAATACATAAAAAATATATACTATCTTATATTCTTCATAACATTGAATTTTTTTTATATCACATATTTAACAATAAACTGAATAAAAATATTTATCATTATAACAACATCTTATTTGCTTATTTCAGGATTTACAGAAAATAACAACACCTATTCGTGCACTAAAACCAAATGAAGTGTATGAAACAATACAAGCACGAGTATGCAGAATATGGACAAACAACGATTTTGTCACAGGACGTCTGATAAGCCTTGACTGTATTCTGGTTGATGAAGAGGTACTAAAATTTTAGAATATTATATTACATATTATTTTATATAACATTTGTTAATATTGAATAAATTTCTATCCTTATTATTTATTTACAGCATGAAGCAATACATGGAACAATTCGAGCACGTGATTCGGACTATATTTCTCAAAAAATTGAACAAGGCAATATATACAATATTAGTAACTTTTATGTTACTGAAAATAAACCAACATACAAAGTTGTTCCACACAATGCTATGATCCAATTTGCACGAGCAACATCCTATACTCCAATTATGGAAGACACACCATATATCTCATTTCACAAATTCTACTTCATAGAATTTGACCAACTATATCAAAGAATAAAAAATATTGAGATATTAACAGGTAATATATGTTACCTAATTTATTTTATCATTATTATAAATATTTCTTGAATATTTATTTACAAAAGTCCCCTGTTTATATATAATATTAGATGTTATTGGAGTATTAACAAGTATCCAAGCACTCGAACATACACATGTCAACACCAGACCAACAACACGGCGATCCATATGATACAAAACATAAGGTACAATAAATTTATACTTTTTTTCCTCACACTTTACTTTTATGATTCAATTTTATTAATCATTTTTATAAACAACATTTTTTCAACAGAAATGAACAACTACAGGTAAGCCTATGGGGACATAAAGCCGATTAATTTGATGAGAATGTACTCAAAACACTGAAGGCACCACTTGTGGCAGTTTTCTCAGTAATGTTGACGAAGTAATATCTAAGTATTTTTAACATTACTTTATTATAACATTTTTATATACATATATAAAATAATATAGCATACATTTATTATTTACTCTATTATATTTATAGGTAACTCATATGTTTCGAGTACATCAGCAACACTTTTCTATATTGACCCAGACATCCCAGAAACAACAACATTAAAGACAAGGTAAACACACATATATATATATATATATATATATTAAAAGTCCCCTGTTTATATATAATATTAGATGTTATTGGAGTATTAACAAGTATCCAAGCACTCGAACATACACATGTCAACACCAGACCAACAACACGGCGATCCATATGATACAAAACATAAGGTACAATAAATTTATACTTTTTTTCCTCACACTTTACTTTTATGATT
>NW_010366381.1:12249-13652 GCF_000414095.1 Morus notabilis | reverse complement strand
CGGGGTTCGGGTTTCGGGGTTCAGGGTTCAGCGTTCGGTGTTCAGGGTTGGAGGTTCGGGGTTCAGGATTTTGGGTTCAGGGTTTGGGATTTGGGGTTTGGGGTTTGGGGTCTGTGGTTTACGGTTTACGGTTTAGGGTTTATGGGTTAGGGTTTAGGGTTCAGGATTCAGGGTTTAGGGTTTGGGGTTTGGGGTTTTGGGTTTCGGGTTTCAGGTTTCGGGTTTCGGGTTTGGGGTTTGGGGTTTAGGGTTTAGGGTTTGGGGTTTAGGAACCAGGGTTCAGGGCTCAGGGCTCAGGGCTCGGGGCTCGTTGTTCGGGGTTCGGAGTTCAGGGTTCAGGGTTCAGGGTTCAGGTTTCATGGTTGACGGTTCAGGGCTCAGGGATCTAGCTTCAGGGTTCAGGGTTCAGGGTTCGGGGTTTAGGGTTTAGGGTTCGGGGTTCAGGGTTCGGCGTTCGGGGTTCAGAGTTCACGATTCACGGTTCAGGGTTCACGGTTCACGGTTCGGGGTTCACGGTTCACGGTTCATTGTTTAGGGTTCAGGGTTCAGGGGTCAAGGTTCAGGGCTCAGGGTTTAGGGTTTAGGGTTTAGGGTTCAGGGTTCAGGGTTTAGGGTTCAGGGTTAGGGGGTTAAGAGGTTTAGGGAGTTTAGGATTTAGGGTTTAGGGTTCAGGGTTCAGGGTTCAGGGTTTGGGATTTGGGGTTCGAGGTTCGGAGTTCAATTTTCTGGATTTAGGGTTTAGGGTTTAGGGTTTGGGGTTTGGGGTTTACGGTTTAGGGTTTAGGGATTAGGGTTTAGGGTTTGGGGTTTGGGGTTTAGGGTTTAGGGTTTAGGCTTTGGTGTTTGGGGTTTGGGTTTCGGGTTTCGGGTTTCAGGTTTCAGGTTTCGGGTTTCGGGTTTCGGGTTTCAGGTTTCGGGTTTCGGGTTTAGGGTTCAGGGTTCAAGGCTCATGGCTAAGGGCTCAGGGCTCGGGCCTCAGGGTTCGGTGTTCGGGGTTCGAGGTTCAGGGTTCAGGGTTCGGGGTTCACAGTTGACGGTTCAGGGTTCAGGGATCAAGGTTCAGCCTTCAGGGTTTAGGGTTCGGGGTTCAGGGTTCGGTGTTCGGGGTTTAAAGTTCATGGTTCACGGTTCAGGGTTCACGATTCACGGTTCGGGGTTCACGGTTCAGGGTTCAGGGTTCAGGGCTCAGGGCTCAGGGCTCCAGGCTCGGGGCTCAGGGTTCGGGGTTCGTTGTTTGGGGTTCGGTGTTTGGGGTTCGGGGTTCTGGATACGTGGTTTGGGGTTTGGGTTTCAGGGTTCGGGGTTCGGGATTTTGGGTTTAGGGTTTGGGTTTAGGGTTTAGGGTTTGTGGTTTAGGGTTTAGGGTTTGGGGTTTAGGGTTTGGGGTTTGGGGTTTGTGGTTT
>NW_010366381.1:0-11733 GCF_000414095.1 Morus notabilis | reverse complement strand
TTTAGGGTTTGGGGTTTAGGGTTTCGGGTTTCGGGTTTGGAGTTTGGGGTTTAGGGTTTACGGTTTAGGGTTTAGGGGTTAGGGTTTAGGCTTTGGGGTTTAGGGTTTAGGGTTTAGGGTTTAGGGTTCGGGGTTGGGGGTTCGGGGTTCGGGATTTGGGGTTCATGGTTCAGGGTTCTGGGTTTGGGGTTTGGGGTTTAGGTTTTAGCGTTTGGGGTTTGGGGTTTAGGGTTTAGGGTTTAGGGTATGGGGTTTGGGGGTTTAGGGCTTAAATAATACCATTTGCTACCAATGGGGAATTCGTTCTCATCTTAAATTAAAAGTGGAAGTGATTGGATTTGTACCAATGGCAACCATAAATTAATTTGATACCACAATAGAAGGGTATGATAGATCTTTTTTAGATTTTTAGCTATTTTCATTTTACGTATACTGAATGGTGGTCTTCCATTCTATCCTATTCACTGGTACTGATCATTTATACTGGATCAATTATTTTTGGCCTAGTCCATGATCTGAACGAGTCGCACATACACCCTAGTACATGTTCCTCGTCGCTGTGGACATCCCCGAAGAGCGGGGGATTTCGTCGTTCAGGGTTCACGGTTAGGGGTTTAGGGTTCAGGGTTCAGGGTTCAGGATTCAGGGCTCAGGGCTCAGGGCTCGGGCCTCAGGGTTCGGAGTTCGGTGTTCGGGGTTTGGTTTTCGGGGTTCGGGGTTCTGGATTCGGGGTTCGAGGTTCAGGGTCCGGGTCTGGGTTCGGGGTTCGGGGTTTGGGGTGTCAGGGTTCGGGGTTCGGGGTTTGGGGTTTAGGGTTTAGGTTCGGGTTTCGGGTTTGGAGTTTGGGGTTTAGGGTTTACGGTTTAGGGTTTAGGGGTTAGGGTTTAGGCTTTGGGGTTTAGGGTTTAGGGTTTAGGGTTTAGGGTTTGGGGTTTGGGTTTGGGGTTTCAGATTTGGGGTTTAGGATTTAGGGTTTGGGGTTTGGGGTTTAGGGTTTAGGGTTCAGGGTTTAGGGTTCAGGGTTCAGGGCTCAGGGCTCAGGGCTCAGGGCTCGGGGTTCGGTGTTCAAGGTTCGGGGTTCAGGGTTCAGGGTTTGGGGTTCACTCAGGGTTCAGGGTTCAAGGTTCAGGGCTCAGGGTTTAGGGTTTAGGGTTCAAGGTTCAGGGTTTTGGGTTCAGGGTTTGGGGGTTAAGGGGTTTAAGGAGTTTAGGATTTAGGGTTTAGGGTTCAGGGTTCAGGGTTCAGGGTTTGGGATTTGGGGTTTGAGGTTCGGGGTTCAGTTTTCTGGGTTTGGGGTTTGGGGTTTAGGGTGTAGGGTTTGGGGTTTGGGGATTAGGGTTTACGATTTAGTGTTTAGGGGTTAGGGTTTAGGGTTTGGGGTTTAGGGTTTAGGGTTTAGGCTTTGGGGTTTGGGGTTTGGGTTTGGGGTTTGGGGTTTTGGGTTTCGGGTTTTGGGTTTGGGGTTTAGGGTTTAGGGTTTGGGGTTTAGGGTTCAGGGTTCAAGGCTCAGGGCTCAGGGCTCGGGCCTCGGGGTTCAGTGTTCGCGGTTCGGGGTTCAGGGTTCAGGGTTCGGGGTTCACAGTTGACGGTTCAGGGTTCAGGGCTCAGGGCTCAGGTCTCAGGTTTAGGGTTCAGGGTTCGAGGCTCAGGGCTCAGAGATCAGGGCTTAGGGTTCAGGGTTCGAGGCTCAGGGCTCAGAGATCAGGGCTTAGGGTTCAGGGTTCGAGGCTCAGGGCTCAGAGATCAGGGCTTAGGGTTCAGGGTTCGAGGCTCAGGGCTCAGAGATCAGGGCTTAGGGTTCAGGGTTCGAGGCTCAGGGCTCAGAGATCAGGGCTTAGGGTTCAGGGTTCGAGGCTCAGGGCTCAGAGATCAGGGCTTAGGGTTCAGGGTTCGAGGCTCAGGGCTCAGAGATCAGGGCTTAGGGTTCAGGGTTCGAGGCTCAGGGCTCAGAGATCAGGGCTTAGGGTTCAGGGTTCGAGGCTCAGGGCTCAGAGATCAGGGCTTAGGGTTCAGGGTTCGAGGCTCAGGGCTCAGAGATCAGGGCTTAGGGTTCAGGGTTCGAGGCTCAGGGCTCAGAGATCAGGGCTTAGGGTTCAGGGTTCGAGGCTCAGGGCTCAGAGATCAGGGCTTAGGGTTCAGGGTTCGAGGCTCAGGGCTCAGAGATCAGGGCTTAGGGTTCAGGGTTCGAGGCTCAGGGCTCAGAGATCAGGGCTTAGGGTTCAGGGTTCGAGGCTCAGGGCTCAGAGATCAGGGCTTAGGGTTCAGGGTTCGAGGCTCAGGGCTCAGAGATCAGGGCTTAGGGTTCAGGGTTCGAGGCTCAGGGCTCAGAGATCAGGGCTTAGGGTTCAGGGTTCGAGGCTCAGGGCTCAGAGATCAGGGCTTAGGGTTCAGGGTTCGAGGCTCAGGGCTCAGAGATCAGGGCTTAGGGTTCAGGGTTCGAGGCTCAGGGCTCAGAGATCAGGGCTTAGGGTTCAGGGTTCGAGGCTCAGGGCTCAGAGATCAGGGCTTAGGGTTCAGGGTTCGAGGCTCAGGGCTCAGAGATCAGGGCTTAGGGTTCAGGGTTCGAGGCTCAGGGCTCAGAGATCAGGGCTTAGGGTTCAGGGTTCGAGGCTCAGGGCTCAGAGATCAGGGCTTAGGGTTCAGGGTTCGAGGCTCAGGGCTCAGAGATCAGGGCTTAGGGTTCAGGGTTCGAGGCTCAGGGCTCAGAGATCAGGGCTTAGGGTTCAGGGTTCGAGGCTCAGGGCTCAGAGATCAGGGCTTAGGGTTCAGGGTTCGAGGCTCAGGGCTCAGAGATCAGGGCTTAGGGTTCAGGGTTCGAGGCTCAGGGCTCAGAGATCAGGGCTTAGGGTTCAGGGTTCGAGGCTCAGGGCTCAGAGATCAGGGCTTAGGGTTCAGGGTTCGAGGCTCAGGGCTCAGAGATCAGGGCTTAGGGTTCAGGGTTCGAGGCTCAGGGCTCAGAGATCAGGGCTTAGGGTTCAGGGTTCGAGGCTCAGGGCTCAGAGATCAGGGCTTAGGGTTCAGGGTTCGAGGCTCAGGGCTCAGAGATCAGGGCTTAGGGTTCAGGGTTCGAGGCTCAGGGCTCAGAGATCAGGGCTTAGGGTTCAGGGTTCGAGGCTCAGGGCTCAGAGATCAGGGCTTAGGGTTCAGGGTTCGAGGCTCAGGGCTCAGAGATCAGGGCTTAGGGTTCAGGGTTCGAGGCTCAGGGCTCAGAGATCAGGGCTTAGGGTTCAGGGTTCGAGGCTCAGGGCTCAGAGATCAGGGCTTAGGGTTCAGGGTTCGAGGCTCAGGGCTCAGAGATCAGGGCTTAGGGTTCAGGGTTCGAGGCTCAGGGCTCAGAGATCAGGGCTTAGGGTTCAGGGTTCGAGGCTCAGGGCTCAGAGATCAGGGCTTAGGGTTCAGGGTTCGAGGCTCAGGGCTCAGAGATCAGGGCTTAGGGTTCAGGGTTCGAGGCTCAGGGCTCAGAGATCAGGGCTTAGGGTTCAGGGTTCGAGGCTCAGGGCTCAGAGATCAGGGCTTAGGGTTCAGGGTTCGAGGCTCAGGGCTCAGAGATCAGGGCTTAGGGTTCAGGGTTCGAGGCTCAGGGCTCAGAGATCAGGGCTTAGGGTTCAGGGTTCGAGGCTCAGGGCTCAGAGATCAGGGCTTAGGGTTCAGGGTTCGAGGCTCAGGGCTCAGGTCTCAGGCCTCAGGGCTCAGGGTTCGGGGTTCGGGGCAGGGCTCAGGGCTCGGGGTTCGGGGTTCGTTTAGGGTTTAGGGTTTGGGGTTTAGGGTTTAGGGTTTGGGGTTTAGGGGAGGTTTGGGGTTTGTGGTTTTGGCTTTAGGGTCTAGGGTTTATGGTCCAGTGTTTAGGTTTTGGGGTTTAGGTTATGGGGTTTAGGGTCTGGGGTTTGGGGTTTGGGGTTTAGCGTTCAGGGTTCACGGATCAGGGTTCAGGGCTCAGGGCTTAGGGCTCAGGTCTCAGAGGTCTCAGGCCTTAGGGCTCATGGTTCAGGGCTCTCAGCCCAGGGTTCAAGGTTCAGGGTTAAGCGTTCAGGATTTGGGTTATGTGTTTAGGGTTTAGGGTTTGGGGTTTGCGGTTTGGAGTTTACGGTTAACGATTCACGGTTCAGGATTCAGGGTTTAGGGTTCAGAGTTCAGGGCTCAGGGCTCAGGGCTCAGGGCTCACGGCTCGGGGTTCAGTGTTCAGGGTTCGGGGTTCAGGGTTCAGGGTTCAGGGTTCGGGGTTCACGGTTGACGGTTCAGGGTTCAGGGATCAAGGTTCAGGCTTCAGGCTTCAGGGTTCAGGGTTCGGGGTTCAGAGTTTATGGTTCATGATTCAGGGTTTACGGTTCATGGTTCGGGGTACACGGTTCACGGTTCATTGTTCAAGGTTTAGGGTTCAGGGTTCAGGGTTCAAAGTTCAGGGCTCAGGGTTCAAGGTTCAGGGTTCAGGGTTCAGGGTTCGGGGGTTAAGGGGTTTAGGGAGTTTAGGGTTTAGGGGTTCGGGGTTGAGGGTTCGGTGTTCGGGATTTGGGGTTCGGCGTTCAGGGTTCTGGGTTTGGGGTTTGGGGTTTAGGGTTTAGGGTTTAGGGTATGGGTTTGGGTGTTTAGGGTCTAGGGTTTAGCGTGTAGTATTTAGGGTCTAGGATTTAGGGTCTAGTGTTTAGGGTATAAGGTTTAGGGTTTAGGGTTTAGGGTTTGGGGTTTGGGGTTTGGGGTTTGCAGTTTGGGGTTTTCAGTTTGGGGTTTTGGGTTTAGTGTTTACGGCTAAGGGTTCAGGGTTCGGGGTTCTGGGCTCAAGGCTCAGGGCTCAGAGATCAGGGTTTGCAGTTTGGGGTTCAGGGTTTCCGGTTTCCAGTTTGGAGTTTGGGGTTTAGGGTTTACGGTTTAGAGTTTAGGGGTGAGGGTTTAGGGTTTGGGGTTTGGGGTTTGGGTTTGGGGTTTCAGGTTTGGGGTTTGGGGTTTGGGTTTGGGGTTTCAGGTTTGGGGTTTGGGGTTTGGGTTTGGGGTTTCAGGTTTGGGGTTTGGGGTTTGGGTTTGGGGTTTCAGGTTTGGGGTTTGGGGTTTGGGTTTGGGGTTTCAGGTTTGGGGTTTGGGGTTTGGGTTTGGGGTTTCAGGTTTGGGGTTTGGGGTTTGGGTTTGGGGTTTCAGGTTTGGGGTTTGGGGTTTGGGTTTGGGGTTTCAGGTTTGGGGTTTGGGGTTTGGGTTTGGGGTTTCAGGTTTGGGGTTTGGGGTTTGGGTTTGGGGTTTCAGGTTTGGGGTTTGGGGTTTGGGTTTGGGGTTTCAGGTTTGGGGTTTGGGGTTTGGGTTTGGGGTTTCAGGTTTGGGGTTTGGGGTTTGGGTTTGGGGTTTCAGGTTTGGGGTTTGGGGTTTGGGTTTGGGGTTTCAGGTTTGGGGTTTGGGGTTTGGGTTTGGGGTTTCAGGTTTGGGGTTTGGGGTTTGGGTTTGGGGTTTCAGGTTTGGGGTTTGGGGTTTGGGTTTGGGGTTTCAGGTTTGGGGTTTGGGGTTTGGGTTTGGGGTTTCAGGTTTGGGGTTTGGGGTTTGGGTTTGGGGTTTCAGGTTTGGGGTTTGGGGTTTGGGTTTGGGGTTTCAGGTTTGGGGTTTGGGGTTTGGGTTTGGGGTTTCAGGTTTGGGGTTTGGGGTTTGGGTTTGGGGTTTCAGGTTTGGGGTTTGGGGTTTGGGTTTGGGGTTTCAGGTTTGGGGTTTGGGGTTTGGGTTTGGGGTTTCAGGTTTGGGGTTTGGGGTTTGGGTTTGGGGTTTCAGGTTTGGGGTTTGGGGTTTGGGTTTGGGGTTTCAGGTTTGGGGTTTGGGGTTTGGGTTTGGGGTTTCAGGTTTGGGGTTTGGGGTTTGGGTTTGGGGTTTCAGGTTTGGGGTTTGGGGTTTGGGTTTGGGGTTTCAGGTTTGGGGTTTGGGGTTTGGGTTTGGGGTTTCAGGTTTGGGGTTTGGGGTTTGGGTTTGGGGTTTCAGGTTTGGGGTTTGGGGTTTGGGTTTGGGGTTTCAGGTTTGGGGTTTGGGGTTTGGGTTTGGGGTTTCAGGTTTGGGGTTTGGGGTTTGCGGTTTGGGGTTTAGGGTTCAGTGTTTACGGCTAAGGGTTCAGGGTTCGGGGTGCTGGGCTCAAGGCTCAGGGCTCAGAGATCAGGGCTTAGGGCTCATGGCTCAGGGTTCAGGGTTCAGGGTTTAGGGTTTGGGGTTTAGGGTTTCGGGTTTCGGGTTTGGAGTTTGGGGTTTACGGTTTACGGTTTAGGGTTTAGGGGTTGGGGTTTAGGGTTTGGGGTTTAGGGTTTAGGGTTTGGGGTTTGGGGTTTGGGGTTTGGGTTTGGGGTTTCAGGTTTGGGGTTTCGGATTTAGGGTTTGGGGTTTGGGGTTTGGGGTTCAGGGTTCAGGGTTCAGGGTTCAGGGCTCAGGGCTCAGGGCTCAGGGCTCGGGGTTCAGTGTTCGGGGTTCGGGGTTCATGGTTCAGGGTTTGGGGTTCGAGGTTCACGGTTGACGGTTCAGGGTTCAGGGATCAAGGTTCAGGCTTCAGGGTTCAGGGTTCAGGGTTCGGGATTCAGGGTTCGGCGTTCGGGTTCAGAGTTCATGGTTCACGATTCAGGGTTCACGGTTCACGGTTCGGGGTTCACGGTTCACAGTTCATTGGTCAGGATTCAGGGTTCAGGGTTCAGGGTTCAGGGCTCAGCGCTTAGGGCTCAAGGCTCGGGGCTCGTGGTTCGGGGTTCATTATTTGGGGTTCGATGTTAGGGGTTCGTGGTTCTGGATATGGGGTTTGGGGTTCGGGGTTTAGGGTTCAGGGTTCAGGGTTTAGGGTCCAGGGTCACGGTTTAGGGCACAGGGTTCTGGGTTTAGGGTTCAGCGTTTTAGGTTTAGGGTTGGGGGTTTAAGGGGTTTAGGGTTTGGGGTTCACGGTTCAGGGTTCACGGTTGACGGTTCAGGGTTCACGGTTGACGGTTCAGGGTTCACGGTTGACGGTTCAGGGTTCACGGTTGACGGTTCAGGGTTCACGGTTGACGGTTCAGGGTTCACGGTTGACGGTTCAGGGTTCACGGTTGACGGTTCAGGGTTCACGGTTGACGGTTCAGGGTTCACGGTTGACGGTTCAGGGTTCACGGTTGACGGTTCAGGGTTCACGGTTGACGGTTCAGGGTTCACGGTTGACGGTTCAGGGTTCACGGTTGACGGTTCAGGGTTCACGGTTGACGGTTCAGGGTTCACGGTTGACGGTTCAGGGTTCACGGTTGACGGTTCAGGGTTCACGGTTGACGGTTCAGGGTTCACGGTTGACGGTTCAGGGTTCACGGTTGACGGTTCAGGGTTCACGGTTGACGGTTCAGGGTTCACGGTTGACGGTTCAGGGTTCACGGTTGACGGTTCAGGGTTCACGGTTGACGGTTCAGGGTTCACGGTTGACGGTTCAGGGTTCACGGTTGACGGTTCAGGGTTCACGGTTGACGGTTCAGGGTTCACGGTTGACGGTTCAGGGTTCACGGTTGACGGTTCAGGGTTCACGGTTGACGGTTCAGGGTTCACGGTTGACGGTTCAGGGTTCACGGTTGACGGTTCAGGGTTCACGGTTGACGGTTCAGGGTTCACGGTTGACGGTTCAGGGTTCACGGTTGACGGTTCAGGGTTCACGGTTGACGGTTCAGGGTTCACGGTTGACGGTTCAGGGTTCACGGTTGACGGTTCAGGGTTCACGGTTGACGGTTCAGGGTTCACGGTTGACGGTTCAGGGTTCACGGTTGACGGTTCAGGGTTCACGGTTGACGGTTCAGGGTTCACGGTTGACGGTTCAGGGTTCACGGTTGACGGTTCAGGGTTCACGGTTGACGGTTCAGGGTTCACGGTTGACGGTTCAGGGTTCACGGTTGACGGTTCAGGGTTCACGGTTGACGGTTCAGGGTTCACGGTTGACGGTTCAGGGTTCACGGTTGACGGTTCAGGGTTCACGGTTGACGGTTCAGGGTTCACGGTTGACGGTTCAGGGTTCACGGTTGACGGTTCAGGGTTCACGGTTGACGGTTCAGGGTTCACGGTTGACGGTTCAGGGTTCACGGTTGACGGTTCAGGGTTCACGGTTGACGGTTCAGGGTTCACGGTTGACGGTTCAGGGTTCACGGTTGACGGTTCAGGGTTCACGGTTGACGGTTCAGGGTTCACGGTTGACGGTTCAGGGTTCACGGTTGACGGTTCAGGGTTCACGGTTGACGGTTCAGGGTTCACGGTTGACGGTTCAGGGTTCACGGTTGACGGTTCAGGGTTCACGGTTGACGGTTCAGGGTTCACGGTTGACGGTTCAGGGTTCACGGTTGACGGTTCAGGGTTCACGGTTGACGGTTCAGGGTTCACGGTTGACGGTTCAGGGTTCACGGTTGACGGTTCAGGGTTCACGGTTGACGGTTCAGGGTTCACGGTTGACGGTTCAGGGTTCACGGTTGACGGTTCAGGGTTCACGGTTGACGGTTCAGGGTTCACGGTTGACGGTTCAGGGTTCACGGTTGACGGTTCAGGGTTCACGGTTGACGGTTCAGGGTTCACGGTTGACGGTTCAGGGTTCACGGTTGACGGTTCAGGGTTCACGGTTGACGGTTCAGGGTTCACGGTTGACGGTTCAGGGTTCACGGTTGACGGTTCAGGGTTCACGGTTGACGGTTCAGGGTTCACGGTTGACGGTTCAGGGTTCACGGTTGACGGTTCAGGGTTCACGGTTGACGGTTCAGGGTTCACGGTTGACGGTTCAGGGTTCACGGTTGACGGTTCAGGGTTCACGGTTGACGGTTCAGGGTTCACGGTTGACGGTTCAGGGTTCACGGTTGACGGTTCAGGGTTCACGGTTGACGGTTCAGGGTTCACGGTTGACGGTTCAGGGTTCACGGTTGACGGTTCAGGGTTCACGGTTGACGGTTCAGGGTTCACGGTTGACGGTTCAGGGTTCACGGTTGACGGTTCAGGGTTCACGGTTGACGGTTCAGGGTTCACGGTTGACGGTTCAGGGTTCACGGTTGACGGTTCAGGGTTCACGGTTGACGGTTCAGGGTTCACGGTTGACGGTTCAGGGTTCACGGTTGACGGTTCAGGGTTCACGGTTGACGGTTCAGGGTTCACGGTTGACGGTTCAGGGTTCACGGTTGACGGTTCAGGGTTCACGGTTGACGGTTCAGGGTTCACGGTTGACGGTTCAGGGTTCACGGTTGACGGTTCAGGGTTCACGGTTGACGGTTCAGGGTTCACGGTTGACGGTTCAGGGTTCACGGTTGACGGTTCAGGGTTCACGGTTGACGGTTCAGGGTTCACGGTTGACGGTTCAGGGTTCACGGTTGACGGTTCAGGGTTCACGGTTGACGGTTCAGGGTTCACGGTTGACGGTTCAGGGTTCACGGTTGACGGTTCAGGGTTCACGGTTGACGGTTCAGGGTTCACGGTTGACGGTTCAGGGTTCACGGTTGACGGTTCAGGGTTCACGGTTGACGGTTCAGGGTTCACGGTTGACGGTTCAGGGTTCACGGTTGACGGTTCAGGGTTCACGGTTGACGGTTCAGGGTTCACGGTTGACGGTTCAGGGTTCACGGTTGACGGTTCAGGGTTCACGGTTGACGGTTCAGGGTTCACGGTTGACGGTTCAGGGTTCACGGTTGACGGTTCAGGGTTCACGGTTGACGGTTCAGGGTTCACGGTTGACGGTTCAGGGTTCACGGTTGACGGTTCAGGGTTCACGGTTGACGGTTCAGGGTTCACGGTTGACGGTTCAGGGTTCACGGTTGACGGTTCAGGGTTCACGGTTGACGGTTCAGGGTTCACGGTTGACGGTTCAGGGTTCACGGTTGACGGTTCAGGGTTCACGGTTGACGGTTCAGGGTTCACGGTTGACGGTTCAGGGTTCACGGTTGACGGTTCAGGGTTCACGGTTGACGGTTCAGGGTTCACGGTTGACGGTTCAGGGTTCACGGTTGACGGTTCAGGGTTCACGGTTGACGGTTCAGGGTTCACGGTTGACGGTTCAGGGTTCACGGTTGACGGTTCAGGGTTCACGGTTGACGGTTCAGGGTTCACGGTTGACGGTTCAGGGTTCACGGTTGACGGTTCAGGGTTCACGGTTGACGGTTCAGGGTTCACGGTTGACGGTTCAGGGTTCACGGTTGACGGTTCAGGGTTCACGGTTGACGGTTCAGGGTTCACGGTTGACGGTTCAGGGTTCACGGTTGACGGTTCAGGGTTCACGGTTGACGGTTCAGGGTTCACGGTTGACGGTTCAGGGTTCACGGTTGACGGTTCAGGGTTCACGGTTGACGGTTCAGGGTTCACGGTTGACGGTTCAGGGTTCACGGTTGACGGTTCAGGGTTCACGGTTGACGGTTCAGGGTTCACGGTTGACGGTTCAGGGTTCACGGTTGACGGTTCAGGGTTCACGGTTGACGGTTCAGGGTTCACGGTTGACGGTTCAGGGTTCACGGTTGACGGTTCAGGGTTCACGGTTGACGGTTCAGGGTTCACGGTTGACGGTTCAGGGTTCACGGTTGACGGTTCAGGGTTCACGGTTGACGGTTCAGGGTTCACGGTTGACGGTTCAGGGTTCACGGTTGACGGTTCAGGGTTCACGGTTGACGGTTCAGGGTTCACGGTTGACGGTTCAGGGTTCACGGTTGACGGTTCAGGGTTCACGGTTGACGGTTCAGGGTTCACGGTTGACGGTTCAGGGTTCACGGTTGACGGTTCAGGGTTCACGGTTGACGGTTCAGGGTTCACGGTTGACGGTTCAGGGTTCACGGTTGACGGTTCAGGGTTCACGGTTGACGGTTCAGGGTTCACGGTTGACGGTTCAGGGTTCACGGTTGACGGTTCAGGGTTCACGGTTGACGGTTCAGGGTTCACGGTTGACGGTTCAGGGTTCACGGTTGACGGTTCAGGGTTCACGGTTGACGGTTCAGGGTTCACGGTTGACGGTTCAGGGTTCACGGTTGACGGTTCAGGGTTCACGGTTGACGGTTCAGGGTTCACGGTTGACGGTTCAGGGTTCACGGTTGACGGTTCAGGGTTCACGGTTGACGGTTCAGGGTTCACGGTTGACGGTTCAGGGTTCACGGTTGACGGTTCAGGGTTCACGGTTGACGGTTCAGGGTTCACGGTTGACGGTTCAGGGTTCACGGTTGACGGTTCAGGGTTCACGGTTGACGGTTCAGGGTTCACGGTTGACGGTTCAGGGTTCACGGTTGACGGTTCAGGGTTCACGGTTGACGGTTCAGGGTTCACGGTTGACGGTTCAGGGTTCACGGTTGACGGTTCAGGGTTCACGGTTGACGGTTCAGGGTTCACGGTTGACGGTTCAGGGTTCACGGTTGACGGTTCAGGGTTCACGGTTGACGGTTCAGGGTTCACGGTTGACGGTTCAGGGTTCACGGTTGACGGTTCAGGGTTCACGGTTGACGGTTCAGGGTTCACGGTTGACGGTTCAGGGTTCACGGTTGACGGTTCAGGGTTCACGGTTGACGGTTCAGGGTTCACGGTTGACGGTTCAGGGTTCACGGTTGACGGTTCAGGGTTCACGGTTGACGGTTCAGGGTTCACGGTTGACGGTTCAGGGTTCACGGTTGACGGTTCAGGGTTCAGGTCTCAGGGTTCAGGGCTTAGGGTTCAGGGTTCATGGTTCCGCGTTCACAGTTCAGGGTTCAGGGCTCAGGACTAAGGGCCCAGGGTTCAATGCTAAGGGTTCAGGGTTTAGGTTTCAGGGTTCAAGGTTCATGGTTCAGGGTTCAGGGTTCAGTGTTC
>NW_010366380.1:0-477 GCF_000414095.1 Morus notabilis | reverse complement strand
ATTGTAAATAGCACTCTTATGGATGTCAATCTAGCTACCGGAGCATATGCATCATAATTGTCTATACCACGCTTTTGTTTAAAGCCTTTAGCTACTAATCTAGCTTTGAATGTTATTATAGACCCATCGGTATTGTACTTTCTCCTAAACACCCATTTGTTGCTTATTGGTTTTGATCTCGGAGGAAGATCGACCAAGATCCAAGTTTGATTCGAGATAATTGAACCCATTTCATCATTCACAGCCTCTCTCCAAAAGGAGGCATCCTTTGAAGTCATAGCTTCATTAAAAGTCTTTAGATCTTCCTCTATATTAAGCAACAATGGTATTTTATTAAGCACACCATTTCTATCTCCTTCAACCAAAAAGGTTAAAGCTTAAGATGAAATAAAATCCGGTGCTAGGTTCTTTTCTTTTCTTTTCTTTCTCGTTGACTTCTTCTCGGTTCGAAAGCTGTCATAGACTCTTTCCTTTTAT
>NW_010366379.1:0-649 GCF_000414095.1 Morus notabilis | reverse complement strand
AAAAAGTTGTCGCCGTTCCCGTGCCAGTTGTAGATCGCGGAGAGAACTTTGATCTAACGGCTGATGGGCCTCGTTACGACCCTAAAATTTGTCGCCCTTCCCGCGGTGGTTGTAGAGTGCGAAGAGAACTTCGATCTAACGGCTGATGGGCCTCGTTTCAACACCAAACATTGTCACCATTCCAGTGGTGGTGGTAGGGTGTGAAGAGAGCTTCGATATAACGTCTGAAAGGCCGGCCCCGTTACGACACCAAAGGTTGTCCCCGTTCCCGTGGCAGTTGTAGAGCTCAAAGAGAGCTTCGATATGACGGATGATGGGCCCCGTTACGACACCAAAAGATGTCGCCGTTCCTGTGGCGGTTGTAGAGCGCGAACAGAGATTAGATCTATCAGTTGATGGGCCCCGTTACACACTAAAAGTTTTGACCGTTCCTTTGGCCATTGTAGATTGCGAAGAGAGCTTCAATCTAACGGCTAATGGGGCCCGTTACGACACAAAAATTTGTTGCGGCTTTCAAGGCGGTTGTAGAGGGCGTAGAGAGCTTTGATCTGACGGATTATGGGCCTCTTTATGACACCAACAGTTTTCACCGTTCCCGTGCCATTCGCAGATCGCAATGAGAGAGTCGATCTAACGGCTGATGGGCCCC
>NW_010366378.1:22397-23327 GCF_000414095.1 Morus notabilis | reverse complement strand
TGTGCAACCCCTGTAAACTAACCTCTACCTGCCGGCAAACCCCCTGTCCAGCCACTTTGTAACCATTTCCCACCATAATTCCGAAACTAGGTGAACCATCTATTGGCAGTTTAAGTTCCTCCACCATTCCCCGAGAAATGAAATTATGAGAAGCTCCATAATCAATTAAAATCACCACCTCTTTGTTCAAGATCATACTTTTCACCTTCACGGTGTTAATGGACGGAATTCCCACAATTGAATTCATAGACAGCTCCAAAGATCCTTCTTCTTGCGTCCATGGTATGCTGGTATCCTCGGTAGCCACTTCTTCGTCTTCCTCATCTTCTGCAGCAATAAGAACCTGGAGTTGGGGGTTCTGGCACACAAATGGCCGAATCGCCACTTCTCTTCATATCGGAAGCATAATCCCCTTTCTCGCCTTCGCTGCATCTCAGCATCAGAAATCCTCCTCCTGAAATTCTCATTTCTTCTAACCGGCTGAGAAGAAACACGAAGAGGCTCCTTGTTGACAGACACGTTGGACTGAAAAGAGCTGCTACGTGTCACTGTTGCTCCACCTCCTTCATTCGGCTTGGGTGGTAACCCACCAACACCACTTACCGGAGAAGCTCTACCAGTCACCGCACTTCTTACACCACCATAGTCTCCTGAAAAAGAGAATCCACGGCCTTCAGAGACCCCATTACCGTCTTTACCCGAATTGGGCCTGTAGGTCCGTTTCATGTGGGCCCGTTCCAGGGCCCAATTTTTTTCCTCAATCTTTTGGGCCAAGTCCATCAGCTGGACTAGAGAAGCAGGCTTCACCATACGTACCTCTGCTCTGATCTCCTTGGCCAAACCATTCGAGAAAGCTCCCTTCAAGAACTCCTCATCGGCCTCTCTCAAAGGAGACGAGAGTAGCTCGAATTTCTGTCGGAAGTCAGCCAC
>NW_010366378.1:17141-21369 GCF_000414095.1 Morus notabilis | reverse complement strand
CTACTGTATACTAGCAATTCCCGGTTTCTATCAGATTTGAAAACCTTTGGATGTATGGCCTTTCTTCACAATAACGTCCCTAATCGTAGCAAATTGAACCCTAGAGCTTCTAAATGTATTTTCTTAGGGTACTCGTCCACTCAAAAGGGCTACCGTTGTTATTCACTAGAAAAAAGGAAGTACCTTATTTCTAGAGACGTGACATTTTTTGAAAAACGGCCGTTTTTTAAGTCCACATCACCTGATGATTTTTTTGAGTTTCCAAAGCCACCGTCCTCACCTTTGAATTGGGAATATTTATGGGATTTTTCTCCTTAAGTTTCTCCACACGAATCTCCTTCAAATATTCTTCCCGTTTCTAATTCCAAATCTCCAGCAAGTTTGCCCCCATTATTTGAATTCCCAAACTCGAAAATCTCCCGCAGATATTTCTCCACATTTAACTCCTCATATTACTCATGATATTTCTTCCAATTTGAATTCTTCAGTTTGAATTTTTCCGGTGAAGATTCTCTCAAAATCAGCTGCTGATATTTCAAAGTCTCATCCGCAAATCTCTCCTCCAGAATCTTCTCCAGCTATCACGTTGAATCTGCTTCCTGATGTTTCACGTTCCCCATTTATTTCTCCACCAAATTCTCAGTTAGAGTCTATTCCCACTTCAACTCCTATTCCAGATCCTTCTCTACCCGAAATTACTGCACCAAATCCGCCAGTTCCACAAACTGTTTTGAATTCGAAAATTTTGGATGACTCTAATCTTCAAAACGCAAATTCGACAGGGGGAGAACAAAGTGTGCCATTATTGTGTTATTCTCGAACGCGATACAAAAATCGTCTAGGGCAGAAAACATCTCAGGAATATAATTCTCAGAAATATGATCAGGAAATCTCACCTAGTGAACCACACTTATCAGATTCGGATATAGGTACTGACATAAGTTTGGCTGACTTGGATGTTCCTGTTGCTTTGAGAAAAGGAACTAGGTCTTGCACGGCACACCCTGTGTCGAATTTTGTTCAGTATGGTCATCTGTCTACTTCTATTCAGACGCTTGTTGTAAACTTGGCAGACCAAAAGGTTCCAAAGACCATAGAGGAAGCCTGGCAATAGGACAAATGGAAACAAGTCATCATGGAAGAGATGAGGGCATTGGAGAAGAACCAAACGTGGGAAGTGGTGCAGAAACCGAAGGAAAAGGTTCTGGTTGGATGTAAATGGGTTTTTATAGTAAAGTATAAAGCTGACGGCTCTGTGGAATGTTACAAGGCCAGACTTGTGGCTAAAGGCTATACGCAGACATTTGGGATTGACTATCAAGAGACTTTCGCACCGGTGGCAAAAATCAATACAGTCAGAGTTCTTCTATCTCTAGCGGTTAATCTTAATTGGCCTTTGCAACAGTTAGACGTTAAAAATGCCTTTCTAAATGGCGATCTTATAGAAGAAGTTTATGGAATTGCCACTAGGGTTTGATGAAGGCAAGAAAGATGGAAAAGTTTGTCGGCTAAAGAAATCCTTGTATGGTTTAAAACAGTCACCCAGGGCATGGTTCGACTGTTTCACCAAGGCTATTCGAAAAGAAGGGTATCAACAGGCGCATGGAGATCATACGTTGTTCTATAGACATAAGAATGAAAAAACAACTCTTCTTATTGTCTATGTGGATGACATTATTGTAACTGGAAATGATGAAGATGAGATTGCGCAGCTAAAGAGACAGCTTGCTCTGGAATTTGAGATGAAGGATTTTGGGAACTTAAGATATTTCCTAGGAATGGAGATTGCCAGGAGTAAGATCGGTATTTCTGTATCTCAGAGAAAATATGTTTTAGATCTTTTCAAGGAGACTGGGATGATGGGCTGCAAACCAATAGATACCCCAGTGGATCCGAATGTAAAACTAGATCTAAATTCCGATAGAAGTCCGGTAGACAAGGGGAGGTATCAACGCTTAGTCGGAAGGCTAATCTACCTATCACACACTAAACTGGATATTGCTTTTGCTGTTAGCTGAGTAAGTCAGTTCATGCATTCACCTAATGAAGACCACATGGAAGCTGTGTTTCGAATTCTTAGGTATTTGAAAGGAACACCTGGCAGAGGCTTGTTCTTTAAGAAGACCGAAGATCGTTCAATAGAAGTATTCACTGATGCGGACTGAGCAGGATCAATTAGTGATCGAAGATCAACATCCGGTTATTGCACGTTCCTATGGGGCAATCTAGTAACATGGAGAAGCAAGAAACAGGCGGTTGTAGCAAGAAGCAGGGCAGAAGCAGATTTGAGATCTGTTGCTCATGGAGTATGTGAAGGAATCTGGCTCAAGTTACTCCTAGAAGAATTAAAGGTTGACCTGAAGACACCTTTGAGAATTTTTTGTGATAACAAAACAGCTATTAACATCTCGCACAATCCCGTTCATCATGGCCGAACCAAGCATGTAGAGGTGGATAGGCATTTCATTAAAGAGAAGATTGAAGATGGAACAATTTGTATGACTTATGTGCCGACTTCAGAACAAACTGCAGATATTCTAATAAAGGGTGTTTTATAAACCTGTCTTTGAAAAGTTGATAGACAAGCTGGGAATGTTCAACTTGTACTCTCCAGCTTAAGGGGGAATGTTAGAAAGGTGGTTAGAAGTTTTAGGAGACCTAGCGTGTTAGGCTAGCTGTTAGCATAAAAGGAGCTGATAAGCTCTGGATTGTCTGTACAAGAACTAAGAGAACTATTGACAAATTCGTAAGAACGAAGAAAGAATCAACGAAGGATTTTATTGACAGCAATCACTATACACTGAACGGCAAAACTTCGAGGGTCTGTTTCCTCCCTTTGCTTGGAATTGTTCCAAGACTTGTTCACTTTCTGTTTACTTCCCGATAACTGCTTTTCCCTCTTCTTTCCCCTTTTATACAATTTCCTTCTAACAACCCAACTTCCCCCGTAAGCTAACTAATACTAACATTTCTAACTAAACCACTAATACCGTACTACCACAGCCACTAAAGACAACTGTCCCTACCTAGACTCTTTTATTCCTACTAACATACACTTGCCTGAGTAAGGGCTTATCAATTACACCCCCCTTAAAAACGTCACCTTGTCCTCAAGGTGAAAAGTTGGAAACTAGCGCTGAATCACCTCAAACGGCTCCTAAGAAGATTCAAAGTCCGAAAGGTGGCGCCACTTGATTAAAACCTCCAAAGACCCAGTGGCAGGGGAAAAACGAGTATCCAAGATGTGAACGGGTTCCACTTGCAATGTCAAATCTTCTGATAACATTGGAGGTAAAGACTGGGGAATATCCACCGGCCCAAGTGCCTTCTTCAAGCGGGACACGTGAAAGACAGAATGAATCCGAGCGTGAGACGGCAAGAGCAATCGGTATGCCACTGGTCCAACTCGAGCCAGGATTTGAAACGGCCCATAATAGCGAGGGGATAACTTTTCATTCCTCACTCGCGCCAACGCTCGGTGACGATACGGCTAGAGCTTCAAATAAACCATGTCCCCTACCTCAAACTCCACAGAACAACGCTTCCGGTTTGCATGGTCTCGCATAGTATGTTGGGCGCGTCCCAAATGGTCCTTCAGTTTCGTTGATAGTGCATCACGGTAGCTGCCTCTCCAACTCCGATGTGACTGTAGAACCAGCCTCATAAGGCACCAACTGCGGAGGATCTCGCTCATAAAGAGCTTTGAATGGCGTCATGGCAGCCGAGACATGGAAACTCGTATTGTACCAATACTCCGCCCACAAAAGATGTGTAAACCACTGTCTAGGCTGGCCAGAGACAAAGCAACGCAAGTAAGCCTCCAAACAGCGGGTTACGACCTCCGTCTGGCCATTTGTTTATGGATGATACGCCGTACTCCGACACAAGGTAGTGCCCTGCAACCTGAAAAGTTCCTTCCAAAAATGGCTCATAAAAACCTTGTCCCGGTCGGAGATGATGCTCTGTGGAAACCCATGCAGGTGCATGACGTCACGAACAAAAATAGCAGCCACTGTATTGGCAGAAAACGGGTGTTTTAAGCCAATGAAATGGCCGTACTTTCTTAGGCGATCCATGACAACCAAAGTGGAATTATAACCCGCAGATCTCGGTAAACCCTCAATAAAGTCCATGGAGATATCATCCCAAACCCGGTTCGGTATAGGCAAAGGCTGCAACAATCCCGCCGGAGACAAAGTGGACGTCTTATGTTGCTGACAAACGGCAC
>NW_010366378.1:13952-14058 GCF_000414095.1 Morus notabilis | reverse complement strand
TCCATCTATCTGAGGATGAAATGCGGTGCTAAAATTCAAATCTGTCCCCATGGCTTCCTGGAAACTCCTCCAATACCGTGCATTAAAACGCGTGTCACGATCAGAC
>NW_010366378.1:12388-13860 GCF_000414095.1 Morus notabilis | reverse complement strand
GGTATGAAATGCGCGGACTTCGTCAACCTGTCCACCACCACCCAGATGGCATCGTGCTTCAGTTCGGTTCTCGGTAGCCCCATCAGAAAATCCATGGTGATGTGCTCCCATTTCCATCCAGGGACAGGAAGAGGTTGCAACTCCCCCGCTGGCTTCTGGTGCTCAGCTTTAACCTGGAGGCAAGTCATACACTCCGAGACATACTCACGAACGTCTCTTTTCATGCCTCTCCACCGGTACTGTCTTTTCAAGTCTTGGTACATCTTTGTACTCCCCGGATGAATAGCATACGTCGATTTGTGTGCCTCTTGCAGAATCTTCTTCTTTACCTCACCCGCCTTAGGAATAGCAAGGCGGTTGCGGAAATACAAGGCTCCGTCCTCCCGGATTCTCCAATCCTAAAATTGTTCTCCATTCTGGATCTGAATCCAAATCCCTTGGAGGTGGGGATCCTGCCATTGATTCTGCTTAACTTGTTGCACAATGTTCGGTGTAGAGACCAGATTATACACCATAGCCTGGTTATAATCTTCGTAGAACTGAAGATCATACTCACTCACCACTTCAGTCCTTCTCCAATCTTCCAAAGCTAACGATGCTAGAGTCCCCATCGGCTTCCTGCTAAGGGCATCAGCCACCACATTAGCTTTTCCAGGATGATACTGGAGAGTGAAGTCGTAGTCCTCCATGTACTCCACTCATCTCCTTTGCCTGAGATTCAAGTCTTTCTGAGTAAACAAGTACTTCAGACTTTTATGGTCAGAGAAGACCTGAAACTTTGCTCCATAAAGATAACATCTCCATATCTTTAGAGAAAATATCACCGCTGCCAGCTCTAAATCATGAATGGGGTAATTCTGTTCATGTGGCTTTAGTTGTCGGGATGCGTAAGCTACAACACGTCCACCTTGCATCAACACACAGCCCAGCCCACTCCCCGAGGCGTCAGTATATACCTCATACAGCCCTTCACTGTCAGGAATAGTCAAGACTGGTGCACTTGTCAGTCTGACCTTCAATTCCTGGAAAGCACTTTCACATTCGGCGTTCCATTCAAATCTGACTTCCTTCCTCATCAATCGAGTCATCGGTGCAGCGATGCTCGAGAAGTCCTTCACAAAACGTCGGTAATAGCCTACCAGTCTGAGAAAACTGCGAATCTCCGCTACATTCTTTGGCCTTTCCCACTGTAGCACAGTGTCAATCTTAGAAGGATCGATAGAAATTCCTTGTCCAGAAATCACATGCCCAAGGAACGTCACTTCTGTCAGCCAGCAGTCACACTTCTCTTTCTTAGCATACAACTGGTGTTCTCGAAGAGTCTGAAGAACAATTCTCAAATGTTGCGCATGTTCTTCCCAAGTCTTCGAGTAAACCAGTATGTCGTCAATGAAGACGATCACGAACCGATCCAAGTACGGCCGGAAAACACGGTTCATTAGATCCATGAATGCAGCCGGGGCATTCGTCAA
>NW_010366378.1:11838-12280 GCF_000414095.1 Morus notabilis | reverse complement strand
TTAACCTAGGGCTCTGATACCACTCTTGTCACGCCCCCCAAACGGGGTGGGTGACGTGGAGCTCGATTAGGGATTAATAAAGCAGATTCCCAACCGGGCCCCACACTTGACTGCATTAAAATATAAATAAACGACATAATCCAGGAGCCTCTGACACACAGGGCTCCACCCCACAGGACATACAGTATCGTACATACATGCACATGTAAATAATCAATTACAATAGACATCATCCACAGTCTAGTAAATTCAAATGTCATTTATTACAAATTCTTACATATTCCTTACACTTTATGTCAGAGGATGAACACAATCCTCACTTGATCATTCCGTAGCACCACTCAGCTACTCCCGCTACTGTGCCCCGCTCCTAGAGTCTCCTGGGAGGGGTTTTAAACATTTGAAACATAAAACGTGAGCGAAAGGCCCAGTAGGATATAAT
>NW_010366378.1:8994-9531 GCF_000414095.1 Morus notabilis | reverse complement strand
AGTCGTTCCCCAAGGATTGGGTTCATCTCTGCCTGATAAGAAATTACTGTTCCGGAATCCGTCATCAAGGTCACTTTCCTACGGTAGCAATCAACAATTGCACCGTGCCTTGACAGCCAATCCATTCCGAGTACCACATCAAACAGGGTCATCGGAAGGATAATCAAAGCTGCTCTCAATTGCTCACTACCAATCGTGATTTCACATGATTTACACACACTCATTACCTCCACACATCCCAGTGGGGAGTTCAAAGTCATCGGGACTTCTAAATTCTCACTCTTCAGTTTCAAAATCCGAACAAAAGAGCTTGATATGAACGAGTGTGTGGCACCTGTATCAAACAACACGTGAGTAAAAGAATGAGAGATTAGGATCATACCCTCAACCACCGCGTTGCTGGTCTGACCTCCAGAGCTACCTCCTGCCAGGGCATAAGCTTGTCCCTGTACTTTTCCCTTTCCTCTGTCACCAACATTAGGCCGCTGAGCCGGAGGCCTATACTGTTGTGGTGGAGGCAGTTGTGCCGGTCTCGGC
>NW_010366378.1:7724-8934 GCF_000414095.1 Morus notabilis | reverse complement strand
ATGACATCTGTTGCGACTGATATGGTGGCATGTATTGTGGTAGCCCTTCTTGGCTGTAGGAAGCGTCACTTTGGGCTTGTTGAGCCGGCGGCCGATTAGGACAATTCCTTCTAATATGGCCCACCTGCCCACAATGGTGACACTTGGGCTCGTATGGAGCATTTCTATCAGTCCCGGATGAACTACTGCCACCGCTTGCCACTTCCCCAACCATCTGTCCCTGGTTGCGGTTTCTTCTACCACTCCACTGTGGTCCACCTGAAACAGAAGGTCTACCAGAGACAGAGCCTCGCCCCGCCTCTTCTTCTTTGCTTTGGCGATAGGCCAAGTTATCCTGTTCCACTCTTGTAGCAGCAGCTACCAAATCCTGGAAGTTTCGAAGTCTTAGAGCCACCAAGGATCTCCTCACAGAGTTCTTGAGGCCCTTCTCAAACTTAAGACATCTCATGTGTTCAGACTCCACCAGAGATGGCGCAAACCGGGACAGGTCATTAAACTTAGCCTCATATTGCCTCACCGACATGTCACCTTACTGCAGCGACATGAATTCCAGTGCTTTTTCTTCCCTGTAACTCTGAGGGAAATACTGGTCATTGAACAGCGTCTCAAACTGCTCCCAGGTCAATCCTACGCCATCCATTCTCCTCTTGACCTGTTTCCACCAAGTGTTTGCTAACCCTTCCATCTTGTACACCGTAAATTCCACCCAGTATTCATCTGGGACTCCCATAGTACTCAAGTGCTTGACTATGGAGTCAATCCAGAACTCTGCTTTCTGGGGTCCTCCCCCACTATTAAACGAGGGGATAGGCGCTCACCTGAATTCCCAAAAATATCCTTGTTTCCGATCCTCAGCCGGTCGCTCATTCTGAGCTCTAGTAGCCATGCCTTGAAAGGTAGCATACATTGCATCCAAGAACCCTTGATTCGGTTGTTCCGGCTGGGTGCCTAGTCTACGGTGAGGCGCCATTTCCTTCAACTGAAATAAAACTAGACTGTTTAGTGGATAACAGATGTCACACATGTATGTACAATCCTGGGGTTCTTAACCTAAAGCTCTGATACCACCTTTTGTCACGTCCCCTAAACGGGGTGGGTGACGTGGAGCTCGATTAGGGATTAATAAAGCAGATTCCCAGACCGGGCCCCACACTTAACTGCATTAAAATATAAATAAATTACAGAATCCCGGAGCCTCTGACACAGGGCT
>NW_010366378.1:7371-7638 GCF_000414095.1 Morus notabilis | reverse complement strand
TTCTCAAATTCCTTACATTTGTCCAAGAGGATGTCCACGATCCTCACTTGATTCTAACAGCAGCACAACTCAGTTGCTCCGTAGCAAATATCCAGCTACTGTGCATCGCTCCTAGAATCTCCTGGGAGGGGTTTAGTACATTTAAAACATAAAACGTGAGCGAAAGGCCCAGTAGGATATAATTTGAAATAAACGTTATAATAAATGTACGAGGGAATACATAAATAAATAAGTAATAAAATAAGACATTCAGTCCCGACAGAACAG
>NW_010366378.1:6339-6833 GCF_000414095.1 Morus notabilis | reverse complement strand
TTTTTGAAAACAGGCTCACAAGGAAAAGGGATAGAAATCCTACCTCGCACAATCAAACCTGGGACTAGCGTTGCCCTTTTCCGGCTTCCGCTTCCTCAAGCCCCTTCAGTCTGAATCCTCAGCGATCACTGATACAAGATAACACTTTAGGATCAATTCTCATTCCTAAAGCAATCCAATCTCACTTATGTACCAAGATTTTCAATTAGTGTGCCCTAATCCATTTTCATGTTTCAAATTCCATTCCAAGGGTTTTAATATCAAATCAGGGATTAAAGATGTTAATCCTTTTATCCCAAGTCCCCAAATGAAGCTAATTTGGGGTTTCCCCGAAAATAGGGGTCAAAATAACACTTTTCAGGCCAAACAGGGTCAAACCCGTGTCCACCGGTCAACCGGTGACAGACCAGTACAACACTACCGGTCGACCAGTAATGTGCACACCGGTCGACCGGACCGGTCGACCGGTTAGCCTGCAATCCGGTCGACCGCAT
>NW_010366378.1:4634-6298 GCF_000414095.1 Morus notabilis | reverse complement strand
GCAAATCCAGTCCCAAATCCAAATATTTCAAAGGAAAACCACTAGATCCGGGTTCTAGATCCTAAAACAAGTCCAAAGAACCCAAGATCTCCAATTTCTACTCTAGTTTTACTCAAAATCATCAAAAATCCGGTTTGAACCAAAATAAGTTTTGAAATCTGAAAATATAGATTCAAGAGAGGTTCTTTCAGTAATCTTACCTCGAATCCTTCTCTTGACGTTGAAAACTCTTTGAAATCACTCTTGGTTTGAATCCGATTTTGATTTGAGACACAAAGGGGAGAGAGAGAGGGAGAGAGAGCACGGAAGAGAGAGAGAGAGAGAGTGAGTGAATGCACGGGAAGGAAGAGAAAAGGAAAAGAAAAAGAAGAAAAGGAAAGAAAAGACATATGGCAAAATATTTAAAATGACAGTCCAGAAATGCGCCCATACACACTTCTGGTTTAAAAATAAAATTACTCAGAATATTTAAATACCTTGGAATTATTTAAATTTACACATGTCAGAAACATTTATTTATTAATAATCAATTAATAAATTCATATTAGGCACACTAATACTCTCAATTACCTTAATTAATCTCAATTAATTCTTCATGGTGTTACAGCCTATCTTACTACTATGAAACTCTCGTAATAAGATTGGAATTAGTGGAGATTTTGGAGGAATGACCAACCTTCCTTTGTAAAGTAGATGCCCCCGTTGAAGAGTAAATCTCATCGAAGAGTGCGTTCCAACCAGCAGCCCCTCTATGGTTTTGTTGAGCTCCAGATCCGCCTTAACCTGCCGCTGTAACTCCTCAATATCGAGCACCATTGGAGTAGTCATGACCATCAAAACCAGCCCCGCTTATTGTCTCGAAAGGGTGTCAACCACCCTGTATTCTGGCCCCGATTTGTACTGTATCTCAAAATCATAGCCAAGAAATTTGTATAGCCACCGCTGGTGCTCCACACTCACTAAGCGCTGTTCCAATAAGAACTTCAAACTTTTTTTAACGGTGCGCACCAAAAAATGCCTTCCCAACAAATAAGGTCGCCATTTCTGAATGGCTAGCACAATGGCCATTAGCTCTCGCTCATAGACCGATTTGGCACGAGCACGCGCCGAGAGGACTTGGCTAAAATAAGTGATGGGCCGCTGCTGTTGTATCAAAACCGCTCCTACCCCAAATCCCAAAGCGTTAGATTCCACCACAAAAGGTTGAGAGAAATTTGGCAAAGCCAAAACTGGAATTTCAGTCATAGCTTTCTTTAAGCACTGAAACGCCTCCTCAGCCTCCGAATTCCAAGTAAAAGCGTCCTTCTTAAGTTGCTGCATCAACGCCCCCGCAATATGCCCATCCCCAGCCACAAACCTACGGTAGTATCCCGTTAGACCCAAGAATCCCCGCAACTCCTTAATGGTCTGTGGGGATGGCCAATCCAACATGGCCTGTATCTTACTGGAATCCGTGGCTACTCTAGTCCGGGAAACCACATGACCCAAATACTCTAATTGTTCCTGAGCAAAAAGGCATTTTTTTTCTGTTGACGTACAAATGGTTGGCCCTCAAAACTGACATAACCCTGTCCAAGTGCTCCATATGGTCCTCCCACGAACAGTTGTAAATCAAAATATCATCAAAGAAGACCAACACAAATCGGTGTAAGAACGGCTTAAGT
>NW_010366378.1:3917-4363 GCF_000414095.1 Morus notabilis | reverse complement strand
TTTTTTTTTATGAGCAAGACCGAGTTGGAATGGGGACTCACACTCGGCTGAATAATTCCAGCAGCCAACATCTCCTTCACCAATCTTTCTATTTCATTCTTTTGAAAATGGGGATATCGGTATGGTCAGACACTAATCGGTCCGCTGCCATCCTCAAGGATTATCCGGTGGTCCTTCACTCTATGGGGGGGTAATCCGGTGGGCATGTTGAGGGCTGCCTCATGCTTCCGCAATAGTTCTTGTAGCTGTCCTCTGCCATCCTCTTCCATTTCGTGACCTTGCTCCACCCCCAATTGTCTCATTTCCAAATTAAGCTATCCTCTGCCCTCCTCTTCCATTCCGTGACCTTGCTCCACCCCCAATTGTCTCATTTCCAAATAAATGCCCTGCCCCTCATGGCGAATGGTGCGCATCATGGCCTTAAGAGAGATCAATGATCTCGTGAG
>NW_010366378.1:0-3562 GCF_000414095.1 Morus notabilis | reverse complement strand
TCCGACTCACTTTCCTCGTTTTCTATCTCGTCCTCATCGCTAACCAACATAATCCGCAACTCCCTCTTTTTACAGTGATGTCCCACCGTGAACTTCTCATCACATCGAAAACACAGTCTCCTATTCCTCTTCTCCTGCCACTTCGAATAAAAAAGTTTCCGGAATGGAAAGTCTTTTTTCGGTCTCTCAACACTATTGTTGCTGCCTGGAAACTGGTTCACTGTGGTTCCCATTGACGGGTTGGGTGTGAACCCCGCTGCGCCAACCCCGTGTTCCCCCATTCTCTCTTCTCAGCAACAGGTTCTTTTCTTCAATTCGCTGTGCCACGTCCATGATTTCAGAGAGCCCCTCTGGCTGGAGTAGTCGCAGTTCAGCCTGAATATCAGACTTCAAACCATTCACAAAGATGCCTTCCAGGATTTCCTTCGGAATATCCTGTAAAGGAGCAGCTGAAACCTCACAATTCCGGCGATATTCAGCCACTGTTCCCATTTGCCTGAGCGCTAGGAATCGTTCACATAGATTTCCTTCTTGTGAAGAACGAAACCGCTACAGGAAAGCCACTTTGAAATCAGTCCAAGTAATGAAAGGTCGTCGCTGGTTCTGCCACTGAAACCATGATAACGCATCTCCCTCCAATGCAATTCTAGCTGTCGTTAATTTCTCCCTCTCTGTGAACCTGTTGATCGAAAAAAACTAGTTCATCCTAAACAACCAGCCATCTGGATCAATGCCATTGAACAATGGGTAATCCATATGCTTTTGTCTCACTGGTGAGAAATCCTCACCTCCCCATGGCTCCCCATATTTCCCCAAAAATTCCATGGATTCCTCAGCCTCGTTTTCTTCCCAGTACCTTCTTCCTTCTCTTCTGGTATGACCACCCACTCGGCCCCCCTCAACTCGTCCCTCTCTCCTCAACCTGGGACCACCATTCAATGTGCGAACTCCTCCTTCCCCTTCTCCATTGTTTAAGGTGGAAAGGCAACTTTGATGGCTTGGGGAAAACTTCTCAAAAGACACAAAGTGAGACAATGGGTATAGGGGCCTTTTTGTGCATTCTCGAGTCATTTCTCTTACAGCAATAGGCAAGTGTAGGTCCTGGTCAAGGCTAAGAGGCTCGGGACAAGGTGGTTCAAGGCTGGTAGAAGGATGGTCTGTTGGTGGTGTAGAATTCAGATTTGATTCACTCATTGTTACCTCATTTTCGGAGCTTGGTTCAGAGGATTGTTCTTGCCTTGTAGTCACGATGGGATCTCCTTTCCTTGCATACACTTGGTCAAACCGAAATCAGTTAAAGATTTTACGATCTCCTTTTGGCTTTTGAGATTCAGATTTGGATAATTCCGGTGTTCGTGAGCAGGTATATGATGGAGCACTACTTCTGCATGGATCTCAATGAGAGTAATGCTTGCTAGCTAGAGTAATTTTCAAGTAAATAGTATATAGGATACCCATTTACATTTTGCATATACATAAATTAATCATCTTGCACATATATATATATATATATATCCCTCCTCCTATATACTTTACATTATTGTAAGTCACATCCAAACTACGTACAACCATCAATTTCTGTAATAATAATAATAATAACAGAGCCCAGAATCAATCTAGTACTCATCAGGAACAAATTATTTATAACTTGTCTGTAATTTACTTCCCTTCTCCTTCGATAACTTTAATTAATTAACTCTAGTCTTATTACCTACTTTCCAAGAATTCCAACACCCCCAGTGCCCTGTCCACCGGAAGGTTTTGGTGGCGTTAACTCCGGCAAACCCCTAGAAGGGAATGTTTCTCTCAGGACAAGTTGGCAGCCGCCAGGGGGAGAAAAAGAGGAAGAGAGAGAATCAGGCATTAATATAAAAAGAAGACAGTTGCTGTTTCAAACAGAGGAGTACGAAGACACCAGAAAACACAAAAAGGCATTATTCAGAGAGGAAAAAGCTTCAGAGGAAAGCTTAAGAAACCAGAACATCAAGTAATATTCAGCCTAGAAGGAAAATACAGAGACGTGAGAGCTGGAAGTTGAAGGACATTGTTGGCCGGCCACAGAGGATTCCAAGATCCAGCTGAACTTGTTCTTCTTCTGTTAGCTTAACTCTTTTTGTTGTCATTTAGCTACTAATTCTAGATATGGATTATACTGGAGCTTTGGATCTTGTAACTATCATTATGAGCTAAGTTGCTATAGCTAGGCTTGCTAATGGAACCAATATTGTAAGAATGATAAGTTGTTTTTGAAATGCTATTAATCTACTATTCCTGTTCATTCATGTGAGCTCATGTTTATTTCTATTCTTGATTGGCCATCAACCTTAGGATACAAGATTGAGATTAATACTGGAAGGGTTAGTTTTAATCGGATTAGCATGAATGATGTTTGTTCAGTGAACTTGCTGAGTTGTTGATTAGTGGATGGTATAGGAATATATTATCCACCTTGCATAACTTAATGAAACCTGAGCTTAAATCTGCAGTCCTAGAGCTGGATTCACATAGGAGGCTTAAAATTCTGGGACATGCGGTTAGATGAATCCTCTTTCCTTGCTTCTACATGCTTTTCATCTTTACTTGAATTAATCTTTTCGCTTCCTCTGGTCCAAAAGCAGCAATCTCATTTAAAATCTTGATGTGTTTGCTGTCACATAAGAGTTGCTTCATTGGACCCGGACGCGCATATGTTTTTTATGTACACTTATCACTAGGACAATAGATTAACACTCTGTTTGGTGGGAGGAAGAGTGGAGGAGGGAGAGTGAATCCTTTGTTTGGTTGGAGGGAAGAGAGGAGGCATGGAGGGAGACTCTCTCCGTCTGGGCCTAGCAATTTGATGGAAGGATCAAACAAATCCACCAAATTAAATTAAAGACTTTTTTATCCTTCAAAAGAAATTATTAACAAATAGTAAAAATAGACAATATAGTAATTAAAAAGATAACTATCATTTATCCTTTCAACTCCCCCTCCCTACTGCCAAATAATATAAAGGATTACCATAATCCTCTCCGTCCCTCATATTCCCCATCCTTCCAACTCTTTCTATCCTTCTCACCATCCCTCCTGTCAAACAGAGTGTAAAGAACTCATCTAAGATACATACAAAAGCATAAACAGTCTATTCTAGCTTGTAGCGTTTACAATGAAATTTTTTGTATTTAGCGACATCAAATGAAGTGAAATACCTTCTTGTTTTGGTCCGTCACCAATGTACTCATCCCTACCTACTTATACAATAAAATCTCATATAAATCTTTATGGTTTCATGATATGATTTTAGAAGTGTGGAATTTTCATCAATGAATTAGTAATGATTGAAAATCCATAGTACATCTAAAGGCGTAATGAAGTTTAGAATGGCTACAATTAAAGACGCCCAAACATGAAATAGTGAAATTTAATTCTTTTGGGTGGTACTTCAATAGCATTCTATGCTCTAAGCTGCACCCTTTGTTGACTATGTCTACAGTGGTCCATTCCGGCCTTTGTGGGACCTTCACGCTGTAACAAAGAACATATATAGTTTGGATTGGTTGCCAGATCCAAGGTATTGTAT
>NW_010366377.1:426705-432111 GCF_000414095.1 Morus notabilis | reverse complement strand
TTTTGCTAAGCAACTCAGGTAAGTAGAGTATGACTTCTCTACAGCACTTGTAAACTTTATTTGATAGACTTTCTATGGAATGTCTAGTATGCTATTATGTGAATTTTTGCGTCATTGTCAATGTGTATGTTTTGTGAAGACATGCTTGTGCTAATATATTGTACACAAAGTAGAGCAGTACACTGATTATTAAATTGCTTGTGATTGAACACATAATAGCATGCATGATAGGCCGGTACTGCCAAGTCCTCAAAGGACTCCTATTGTGATATGGTGATTGATGAAATTGTGATTAAGCCGCGCAAGTCTCTCGAGCCAAGTGGGTGACGACAGAGACTATACTGTGATATTGAGAAATTGTGATTTTGAATGCAATGGTCGTTCCCTCGAGCTAGGTGGGTGATGACGGAGAACCTAATATTGTGATTTGAGAAATTAGCATGTGGTCAGATTGTGAAAAAGCCGGTGGCAGTACCGGGAGGGCCCTAGAGATATATGGTGCACGTGCATAAAGTGTAAGAATTGATTGGCATAAGTTACCTAGAATGTTGTGATGCATACGTATATTAAAATGAGATTGTGTAATTGTAGCTCTACTTACTGAGCCTATAGCTCATTAAAGTTTGCTCTGTGCTATAAGTAAAGGTAAGAACAAAGACTGTACATATGGTCAGACTAAAAAAGCTGCACGCGTATTATTTTGGGTTTGTAAATACATATGTTTTGGAGTTAAACTCATAAACCTTGGATGACTGTATAATTATAATTATGGCTAGGAAACCTGATAGGAATGGTGTATTTACAAAATCTTGTTTAAGCAAAAATTTTAAAACACCGTAGTTTCCGCACAAGTAAAAAGTGAAGGTTAGTTATTGTGGCACATCCTTAGGATTAATAGTAAGTAAGGCTTGAAAAGAGATGGTATAAAGGGTGTCACAAAGTGTACATGGCCTCTCCACCTGGGTTTGAAGAGAAGTTCGACTCCAAAGTTTGCAGACTAAAAAAATCCTTATACGGGCTCAAGCAATCTCCAAGAGCCTGGTCTGAAAATTTTACTCATTCGGTGAAGAATCAGGGATATGTCCAAGCTCAAAATAATCACACCATGTTTATGAAACACTCCAAGGATGGTAAGGTGGCAGTCTTAACAGTGTATGTAGATGATATTATTCTCACCGGTGATGATGTAGCAGAGATGGAACAATTGAAGAAAAGATTGGCCTCAGAATTTGGGATCAAAGACTTGGGAACCTTGAAATACTTTCTAGGAATGGAGGTTGCAAGATCAAGAAAAGGGATTACTGTCTCGCAAAGAAAATATGTGCTGGATCTTCTCAATATGACTAGGATGAGCGGATGCAGGCCTGCAGATACTCTCATAGACCCGAACCAAAAAACTAGGAGATTGCAAGGATGGAGCACCGGTTGACACAGCTCGGTACTAGAAATTAGTGAGAAAGCTTATTTATTTATCGCACACCCAACCTAACATAGCCTTTGTAGTAAGTGTTGTGAGTTATGCACTCTCTTTGTAAAGAACATCGTGAAGGGGTATATCGGATTTTAAGATACCTGAAAGGTACACCGGGAAAAGGACTGCTTTTCAAGAAACGGGAGGAGAAGACTATTGAAGTTTACACTGATGCGGACTGGGCAGGTTCCATCACAGATAGGAGATCTACATCTAGTTATTGCACTTTTGTATAGGGCAATTTAGTCACATGGAGAAGCAAAAAGCAAAATGTAGTTGCCCAGAGTAACGCAAAAGCTGAATACCGAGCTATGGCACATGGAGTGTGTGAGATGTTGTGGATCAAGCGGATTCTTGACGAGCTTAGGAGATCAGTTGAGATGCTGATGAAGTTGTATTGTGACAACAAAACTGCAATTAGTATTGCCCACAATCCTATGCAGCATGATAGAACCAAGCATGTTGAGATCGATGTCACTTTATAAAAGAAAAGCTGGAGGCTGGAACTATCTGTACGCCATTTGTTCCTTCAACACAACAGATAGCTGACATTCTCACCAAGGACCTTGTCAGATCGAACTTTGAGTTTCGCACAAGCAAGTTGGGCATGTTGAACATCTATGCACCAACTTGAGGGGGGGTGTCGAATATGATAGATCTTTTATCTCCTATTTATTAGGATAACTATTCGGAAAATGATAGATCTTTTATCTCCTATTTATTAGGGATAACTATTAGGAGTCTTATCTTTTAATAAAAGATTTGAATTAATTTTCAAATCTTATAGTTTATCATATCTGTTAGGAGGATTAGTTAGTTTCCTATTTTTGTGGCTTGTTGGTAGTTTAGGGATTCCTTACTGTACTCTTTGATGTGTTGAATAAGAATAATAAAAATTGATTATTCTCTCCGAAACTGATAGATACTTATGTTCAATATGTAGGTGAACTCAAAAGCCACCATAACATAAGGTAAAAACACTTGCATGGAAGATTTGATGCTTTGGCTTGGTGCTTGCGTTTATATCTTCCTAATTGAAACCATAAGATGCAGAAGGAAGAATAATAATAGAAAAGATAATGCAGTGCTCAACCGACTCTCCTCAACAAAGGCTACTGTGTAAACTGTGATACAGTATCTTTTGAAATGACTATGCCTGGACCAAGAATAACATCTTTGTTAAAGTTTTCATTAGTTTAGCTTTTTCCAGGGCGCACATTTAGGCTCGACGTTATTGCTTGACGCATACATTATTCCTCGGCAGTTCTGATGCACAAAATTCTGGAAGTTAGAGCGGGACAGTTGGGCAAACAGCTTAGGCTTCATTTCTATTTTTTAGAGCCTGATACGGCCAATTTGTACTAAGCTCTGGCCTTCACATAATAAATCTTCCAGTTTTGGGCTTTTGGCAAGATTTATTTTTCTGTGAATATTCTCTATCCATACTGTATCTGAAGAATCCTTTGAAAAGAACAACACTTGGGACTTTTGATGGAAGCAAGTACCTAGCTACCTGTAGAGTTTCTATGCATGGGAAACAAATTCATTGCAATAGATAAAAGAAAGACTGTACCTGATCCACAAAACGCTTAACCACACGCTTGAAACTTTCAATAGTAGTAATCTCATGAAACTTCCGTAGACGGATGAGTGGAATAGTTGATAGCTCGGGGAATGATATATGGTGGCTCCACTGAGCAAAGTGTGTCGAAAGTAGTTCAATAGCAGACAAAATGCACTGCTCCTGGAAGTTCCGTGATTTCAAACAATGTTTTGGCAACTGTACCAAAAATTATTAATCAGTTAAGTTCAAAAGTCAAAAGTTCTATACTAGACATAAATTAGAAGTCATCAGTTACCAACAGGAAAGTATTAATAGATACTGACACTATATTAAAAAGCAAGAAAACCAATGGATAGCAATTGGCTATAACCATTTAGATTAGCAAGATCACTAATCCCCAACCTTTACAACGGTTGATAAGCTAAAGGCCTTTCCATATTTGCCACCATCACCACTTTTATATTCCAAAACATCCAAAATCAATGACACAACAGGAATGAAGATCCCACTTGAACTGGAGAGCTGATTTAACCATTGAATGCATTTAACTCTCAAAGGTAAATATCTTGGTCCAGGAAACAAGAGAGCCATCCCATTTATGATCTGAATGACCATAAAAACTGATGTCTGGAGATCATAATCACATATATTAGCTGAGATGAATGAAACCCAGAGATCAACACAATTTATGTATTGCCAACTGCATATATTCTTGACTGCTTCCTGCGCGTAAAAACATGATAAGGAGATAAGTGAACTGACAATCGCATGCCTATAGCAAATACACATCAAAATAGCAACATATATCTGCAAATGAATTAGTGAAAGAGGTTAATAGTTCATACTTTTTTCTTCGTTTGAAGTCCCTGATGCAGTATTTTGGCAAGTTGCTGTATGGAAACCATTGCTTTTTTAGATGATTTTTGCACGTCTAAAGAGCATAGCTTAACAAAGGAGTCCCTCAGATATTGCACATGTTTCAATTGAACAGGCTGCTCCACAAACTGACAATGACCAATAAAGGACTTGTATGTCTTAATGAAGCAGGTGTCGAACCAATCAGAATTACAGACAGATGCTAGTTCTAGTATGATGAGGAAAGCATGGGTGGAGACACTATCTCCACCTGTTGCCCAAAGCTGAAGAGCAGCCTGCAAAGGGAACTTCCGGTGAGGCATTCTTCAAATTGTATGAGTTCGATTTATACACATTTAGTAATTAGCCGAAAGATGTAGGCACAAGGATATTCTTGTAATTAACAGAGAGAGGAAACAAAAAGAGAGAGAGAGAGAGACATGGAATAATTATGTAGACAGCATTCATGCTAATTATAGGAATACAAAATAGAGAACTTAGGAAAATAGACGAAACAGTATATATTGAGTTCCATTTTGATATACGAGTACAAGGTTAATGTTTCGGAGCAACAATTACACACAAAGGCTAATTCAGAGAGAAGTACCTTGATAAGTCTACGGAGTAATGAAGGAAATGCAACAAAAAACATTGTAGAAGCTCTGACTCGGGCTAAGGAGAACGCCAATATCTCAGTTTCAGTAACCTGATTTAGGAGAAAAAGGGTGCTCCTCAAATATGATTTAATCAATGGTTTAACTGTATCCCATTTTGAGGAATTTTTCAATTCCGAAAGTTTCTCCTTCCTGAAATTGGAGCTCAAACCCAGCAGCTTCCTAAAAATATCATCAGCCTCATTAAGCATGAACATCAGTATCTTGCTGAAGGCTTCACTGCTAGGAAATCTATGAGAGTCATTATTAAGACTAGATTCAACTCCATAGTGACATACAGCCCAATATCCATTTAACAGACTAGTTAGGGCAGACAGACTTTGCTTCTCTGAAACTAGTTGACACAAATAATCAACAGCAGAGCTAGTCAAGAACTTGCCCTCATTGTTCTGAGTATTTTCATTCATTGACTGTGTTTCATCAACACTCATGTCATCCTCATCTGAATACTGTTAAAATACAGTTATAAGAAGAATACATCAAATGGGGATACTTGCGCTTTGTGTGAAAAAATAAAGCTCGTACACTGAGCAATAATAACCACTTCATGGAACTTTGAAATTAAATAACTTACAGCTTCTTTATTTCTCAATGATTTTAGCTCCTTATCATAGATTTCCAGGAACTTGGAAAATTTGGGATCCTGAAAAATTTTCCCAAGGCACCTTCATTAAGAAAACATTTTAACAGCTAACATTCTCTCTCTCTCTCTCTCTCTAAATATATATATATATACATATAGATATATATATTATATATATTAAAAAAGTTTGAAACATGGGGTCTAACACAAGCTGGAAACGATTACAAAGCGCCAAAAAAAAAAAAAAAAAAACAAAACC
>NW_010366377.1:399212-426588 GCF_000414095.1 Morus notabilis | reverse complement strand
GTGGGTGGGGGAAGCCTACTGAAAATCTAAAAGTGCAGCTCAAGTCCTTTTTGCTTTCAAAATTCTCTCTATAAAATCAGTATGATTCCAATAAAGTACCCCATCATTTATTTGTGTCATCTTCCACGTACACATAATATACAACAAACATACAATCCAAAATAATACCAGCAATTACCTTTTGCTTCGATCTGTCCAACTTTTTTCTTTTCTTCGCAAGTTCTAAATATATTTCTCGGTTTTGCGACGACAAAGCACTAGCCCTGCTGTTGTGTGGGTGGGGGAAGCCTACTGAAAATCTAAAAGTGCAGCTCAAGTCCTTTTTGCTTTCAAAATTCTCTCTATAACATCAGTATGATTCCAATAAAGTACCCCATCATTTATTTGTGTCATCTTCCACGTACACATAATATACAACAAACATACGATCCAAAATAATACCAGCAATTACCTTTTGCTTCGATCTGTCCAACTTTTTTCTTTTCTTCGCAAGTTCTAAATATATTTCTCGGTTTTGCGACGACAAAGCACTAGCCCTGCTGTTGTCTGTGTACAAAACTCATTGAGTTAAACATGGGGATAGACAATAATAATTACATAAAATCATTCTATCAAATATCCTTACCTTCTAGATAGTTCTCACTATCACTTTGAGGAACATCTAAACTTGAGTCCTGCCCAACATATTTCAGAGTGAATGAGGACAAAAAGAAAATAATAGAAAGTCCAATGAACATGGTGATACTAATTTCAAAAACATAATGTATCAAAAACCTCTGGAAGATATTCATCACTGTCGGAATCATCATCGTCCGCATCACTATCATCATCGGTGAATACCGCGTCAAGAGAAAAGTTAACCAGATCTTGGCCTTTGTCTCTTTTGAGAAAACAAAAAACCGGGAAAAAAAAAATCCGTGAACAATTGTTTCATAAGTGATATGCAATCATAAAGCTTATAAAAGAAAATAATTGGTACAAAAAACATAAAATGGTCACCAATTTTCTACCTTACATTAGGCAACACTCCTATGTCCTCTTGTTCTTCAATATCATCTTGTTCATTCTCTGCAGTAATTAAATTAACATTAAAAAAATCCAAAAATTAGCAGACTCCATATGCAAACATAAGATTTCAATTTTGTAAACAAACTCAATTAACACAAACGAGATTTAAAAAGAAAAATCCCTAATTATTTATCAAAGTCTGAACATAAAAGCATTTTGTTTCATAAGTGATATGCAATCATAAAGCTTATAAAAGAAAATAATTGGTACAAAAAACATAAAATGGTCACCAATTTTCTACCTTACACTAGGCAACACTCCTATGTCCTCCTCTTGTTCTTCAATATCATCTTGTTCATTCTCTGCAGTAATTAAATTAACATTAAAAAAATCCAAAAATTAGCAGACTCCAAATGCAAACATAAGATTACAATTTTGTAAACAAACTCAATTAACACAAACGAGATTTAAAAAGAAAAATCCCTAATTATTTATCAAAGTCTGACCATAAAAGCATTAGAAACAGAAAACGAAAATGAAAGAGAAGATTACTCTTGGAAGCTTTCTTCTTGAACATGGACTTCAGCTGTCGCTTTCTCTTGAGCACGGACTGGAGATTCTTCTTCGCGAACTTTCTCGCCCTCTTCCCGAGCTTCCCCATTGCGGCGACCACAAAATTCTGCACAAACAAACATTGGTTTTCGTGAAAAGAGAGAAAAAAGAGCAGAAGTCTTCGACCACTGGTTTGAAAGAGAAGAAATGGAAAGGAAACAGAGTTTGAAGGTCTCTTACAGTGAAACTGCGGGAGTTTGCTTCGTGCTCTAGCGAGTTTTGCTCAACTCAAACAGCCGACGCCATAAAACCTTGATTGATTTGTTTTGGCTCCAAAAAAGTCAGACAGATCAGACAGATCGAACGGTCAGTATGTCGCCACGTCAAGATTTTATGAATTGATACGACACCTTTTTCTCTTTCGAGTAAAACAACACCGTTTCGTTTGGGTAACACCATCAACCGAAAAGGAGCCCGCCAATTGTGGTCCAACTGAATGAAGCCCAAGTGATGAAAAGGGTAGGGTTGTTGGGAGAAATGTGAACTTGGAAAAAAAATTATTAAACTTACTTTTGTACGAGTCAAAATTTTTAATTGTTAATTTTTTAATTAATATTTTTTTAATTAATATAGTTATTTGATTAAAAAAATATTAATCAATAATAAGAGTTAAAAATTCAGATACATGCACCCTGGAGTATTTTTCTCCTTCCCCTATGGCAGATGAAAAAAGTTCATTTAGAACATGACACTATATTTAGAATATGAAATATATCTTTAATGGGACCATATTAAGATAACAACAGTAACTGTCAACTAGTAGTGGTTATCAGTATCCTACTGTGATACTCTGTAGTTGTTGGTCGAAAACTGTCAGTATCTTATCGTAAAACTTGAAAGTAGCCCATCGTGATTGTAGTTTCGACAATCAATGATCCTCGACCATCCTACTATTGGTTTTCTAACTGAATATTTGAAAAAACACAAAAAAAGTGATAGAACATTTATTTCTCGTAAGAAATATGAAAACACACACACACACAAATCGTAGAGATTACTGGTGACATGGAGATACAGACGTAAGCTGAAAACGAAGTTGCGAGCATTGAGGAGATTTGACTCGTCACGGTGAAAGTGGCACCGTGCTTATCGCAATGAATTTGGTGCCGCGACCCGGAGGAGTGTCGAATATTTTGTCTTTTCAATGCAAAAGATTTGACAAGTGCAGGCAATCTTCTCTGTCAAGATGACAGAACTACTTAGAGATGAGTGGGAGCAACCGTCCTCAATAAAATTTAAAAAAAAAATTAACCTTTAATCATTTGTAATTTTCTCCTTTTTTTCCTTTTGAAATACTGTTTTTTTTTCATACATGCCCCCACTAAATTTCACACTTTTTTATTACTTAAAACAAACATTTTAATATATACCACATTGAATTAGAAGTACTAGTTCCGCCACTGATCAAGAGGGCAGGAACAGGTTCATTTGCATGGTAGCGACAACGCAAAGAGCAATCGACGGGACAGTGGCAATAACGGGAACAAAGGTGGATTGCAAAAACGATAGAATGGTAGGAAATATAAAGGTCTTTTTTTTTTTTTTCTTGGTACCGTTGCAAATATTATGTGGATCCACACCAAAATTCGCGCCTCTAAATAAATGAGAAATTACAGATTGGGCTGGTGTGTTTGGTAACATACGGCCCGTTTGAAATTGATGCAGCGTAAGCAACGCCTATGAAATTCAGTTATTTACAAGTAACTGCTTTTTGGGGAGGTTTTGAATATACCATTTACAAATGGTGGAAACCAATTTTGCTTTTTGTTTATGCCATCAAAGCATTAGGAAGTTAATAAGTGGTATTCTTCTCACTCACCTCGGGAATGCATGTGGTGCAAAATCCCCATGACTTCCACACAGTGAAACCACAAATTATACTTGGGCACTAGAGATGAGAGATATAATTAACTTGGATGGTGAATCAAGAGGTGCTAAAAGGTTTGAAGAAAGCAATACTTTTGATTTTATTATTTGGCGTAAAGTTGACTAACCTGTCGGTTGTGTTCAGTAATCGCGTGGTCTGCCAGCAGTTTATGTATTTAATATAACATAAATGTTTATATATGTTATTATTTATGCCTTATCTTATTTTGGCTAGGTCCATACTTGTAGAGCCATGTTAAAGTTGACTGCTTTGTTTGTACGAGTGTGAGTTGGAGTAAAAATATCATTAAGCTATAAAAATATGTACTTATGCTAGGGTTTCAAGTGATGAGAGGTGAGAGGAGATATCTCAGGATTATGGGGACATCTATTCTAAAGAATGTGAAAAACAAGAAAAGAGACCCATCCTAACTAGGCCGTAGGAATTTAGAGCTGTAAATTCAGGCCGTTCGACAGGACCCAACGACCCAAAGAAGGATTTCGACATGACTCGGCATGCTCTTTAAACATATTGTCAGGTTGGTGCAATCCTATAGAGAAGAAGGTTTGCCCAGTCCGATTCTAAAGCTCAGCGGACGATGACTGAGTTGAACATTTATAAGACAAGATTAAAAAAACAAAGGAACTTTGAGGTCGAGATATATGTTAGATGCAAACATACTACGGAACTTAGACCCTAGACCCGGTCAACCCCTACTGGCCTAGTCTGGGATTTATGCATGTTGGGTCCAAAGTCAAAATGATTGGTTTTAGTCCGGCTCTGTTTATTGAACTCAACCTGCAACTCTATTGTCTCGTTTACTTCGCAGATTCAAATTTTCAATTTGAGTTGAGATGTGACACTTTTTGAGAGCTTTTTACTGTAGCAAAAAAAGTTAATGTGATATTTTCGATTGGTTTTAGTCCGGCTCTGTTTATTGAACTCAACCTGCAACTCTATTACCTCGTTCACTTCGCAGATTTAAATTTTCAATTTGAGTTGAGATGTGACACTTTTTGAGAGCTTTTTACTGTAGCAGAAAAAATTAATGTGATATTTTCTGAGAGCTTTTTACTGTAGAAACTTAAAATTGAAAACTCGAATCGGTGAAATGAACGAGGCCTATATATAGTTGATTGAATTGTTTGCATTGTACTCTCTATGTACATATCACATAGCAAACCATGACTTTCATTTTACATATTCGCAGATTAGATTCACACTACACAGAATTTAGAGTTTTCACAGAAATTGAAGATTTTCGTTGAAGTGTTTTCTCTATTCAGATTTTACTTTTTTTGCACTTTTGAGGAATCATGACTTAAGAAAATTAGCAAAATATGTATACAATAGAATTTGTATCCGTCACCTTTGCCGATTTCTCAACATTCTCTCACGACCTTTCAGCATTTTACCTTGAGCCTTGAAGTGCAATTTAAGTTTAGGTAGTTAAAGCATGTGATGATTTCAAGATTGGTCATTAATTATGAGATTTTTACAGGAGGGTATAAAAAAGATATTGTAGGTTCTATATGGTAGGATTTTATTTTTCAACTATCAAAGTTTTTATTAGTTTTTTTATTCTTGACGTGATTGTGATCAAACCTAATGTTTAGGTCTCGTTCTTTTCACCGATTCGAGTTTTGTTACAATAAAAAATTTTTAGAAACAATCACATTTAATTTTTTTTATTACAATAAAAAATTATCACATAAAATCATATCTCAACTCAAATTAAAAATTTTTAATTCAAATTTACGAATTAAACAAGCTTAAAAATATACAACTCACCTAGCCTTACGTAGAAAAGTCCTGATAATTATTGCTGCAAAAGACTGTATGTGTGTATGGAGACAAAAAGTAATAAAGTGTGGTCTATCTGATCATTTAATAGGGGACATCTTAATCATCCGTCCCGCAACAAATTATTGTTTCCGTGCATGACTTAAATACATAACGTGATTTTGGAATCAACAACATTGCATTGACTAATTCCTCTTATACTTGAAAATAGCTTAGGATTTTGTTACTTACTCTAGACTCCTAACAAAATCATTATCGTCCATTTTAGAAGAAAAGGCATCCAACTCTCTAAAAAGAAAAAAAAATCAATATGAAAATTTCAAGAATAACATATAATTTGAGTTACTTTTCATTAGTAAATTTTTGACAATAGATATTTTGAGTTCACTTTTCATTAATAAATTTTGACAATAGATATCAATTTTTTGCTTCTATTATAAAATGAGACAAGTAGTTAGAAGTTATACTTGAATTTAAATCATAATTCTGTTATAGTGTTTTTTATCTCACAAAAAAATTAAAATTTTAAATTTTCCTTACTTATAAAATTTTTGTTAATAAATTTAAATCATAATTTGTCCAAATCTTACATCCTTTTGAAAAATGACATTGCGAGATGAAGCCGCAAGGTAACATTATTCTAAAACCAACAAGAACTTTCCGATGATTAAATTAAAAAAAAAAAGAAAAAAAAACTGAACGTGCACATTAAAAAAATACAAAAATAGACTTTAAATGTCATAAAAGCCATTAATGTTAGTTGGCATGTGCTCCTTTATGTACTATATCAACTAGTCATCATGCCGGGTCATCCCTAGTCATTCTCAACCCATAGAGATTAAGCACCTTATAATCTCTTTGGAAGAAAATTAGAATGCTTTATAAGGAATAGATTCTAGAGGTACGGACTCTTCGAGGATATTTGGTTATAGATTCAGAATTATGATTTAGAATTATTTTCATTTTACGTGTATTTTTTGTGAGAAAAAATATTGTAACGACTCACGAATCATTATTCGAATCATGGCACGAATCTCCTTTCCAAACGTCCTCGAATCATCTTTTTATTCTTACAAATGCGTAAGGTAGTCACTGAATATCGGCTTGTAAAGAAATTAGAGAATTAAGTTTATAAATCTACTCGTTATATTATTTATTCGTCTATGAGAGTTTTTATTTTTTTATCAATGTTTATTAGTGAATAAGACAATCAATACGTTATTAAATTGGATAATAAAATATGATATTTAAGTGTTATAACATGAAAAATAATCGGCTAAGTTACGTTCCTCTGAAAAAATCACGTTACTCCATTCATGTTTCCAAGAGATGATAAATTTCTGTTTAATTCACTATAATGCCATCATATTAAGGTATCAAATTATGACGGTATAATCATGAATTGAACAAAGAAAAAAAAAATCCAATTCTATACCACTAATATAATATGGTACATAAATGTAAGTAGATTGTTATATTCTTTATTTTATCTATCCAATTTCAAGATTTTGTTCACCTATAAGAGATTGTGTCACGTTCACCCTTTTCATTCCCAGTCTTATTTTTGCTTTTCGATAGAGGCATAGAGCCTGTACTAGCTGTCTTATTTTTTGCTACATGTACTACCGAATAAATGAACTTACAATTACAAATTGCTTTATTCTATCCAGTTATCCACTTTCTTACCCTATCTTGATGTCTCCTCTCTTTTCAAATTCCACTCCTATAGTTGTGATTAGTAATTAAAAAAAAAAGACATATATTAGAAAAAAATAGGGGCATTAAAAATTTTGTCACGTTATGAAGTTGTAAATATAATACATGAAAGTAAACATTGATAGTTTTGGCAATACGTCTAGATTGTTACAGGAAAATATGAGCTCTGGACGCTAATGACTATTTGGGAAAATTGACTTTTGTGTAGTATATGTTTAGATGTAGTTTGCATTTAATTGTATTTATTTTTAATTTAAAAATCTATTAAGTTTAGAAGATTTGATAGTATTGGGTTTTATAATTGTAATTTATAGGGTAATCTTGACAAATACTTTTTAAAAGTACACGGGTCAGGATTTTTACCTTTTACTCGTGATTTATAACATTTTTGGTCAAATAATTATACTAATAAAAGGATATTTATCAAGAATAAGAGATAAAGATCAAGACTCATACACTCTTAAAGGTAATTTTTTTATTTTTTCCAGTTTTATATATAGAGCAGGGAGTCCATTAATATTACTCCGTACTGGTGCAATTTTTTGGTTCTCCTAATCTATAATGTAAGCGTTTTAACTAACCACATTGAATTGTTATGTTTTCTACCCCTTCTTATTTTACTCATTAATTTTTAATATAATGTTAGAGTCTATTGCTCTAAAGAACTACACCTTTAGCTCTTGGTCAGCATCCCTAATTAAATGGGAAGAGAAAAATCCACTTTAAACAGGTTCGGGTTGTAAATATATTAACATTTTAATTCGTCATGGGTCGGATACAGATTTTGAAGTCCCCACTCCTATTCCTCTTTTACTCGTTCGATTATTTTTAAATTGAATATATTATGGATACTATACTATAATATTATAATTTTAAGCATTATATAATACATAAATGTATATTAATATTCCAAATTACCTTTTATTTATTTTTAACTTCATGTTTTGTATGATTATATTAATTAATTAATTAATTAATTTATAATAAAAATAACTAATTTAATAAATGAGGCATCACAAATATCCCGAACTCATGTCGGAAAAATATTTCTCATATCTCACCAATTTCTACGGGTTAATGGACAAAGATAGTTAGTGCTTTTATTTGCTGGGCATGTTAGCAAGAAAACTACTCTGCTCCAAATTTGCCCTGTTATCATTCCTACTTGTGTCCTATGCTTCTTCTATCTTTCTTTTTTTTCTTATTTATTCTTTTTTGCTAAGAAAAAACACCCATCATATCACGGCACCACCCCTTTCTCTCCAACGTGACCCTAAATTAACCCCTTTTATTTAACAACTAGTTTTGTAAGTATTGTCGTTTTACAAACACACAAAAGTTTATTATTTATCAAATAATGTGAAATTTATTTATACAATTATTTAAGGATTTTTTAATTTATTTCAAAAAGTAAGATGTGTAAAGATAATAATTGACAAAAAAATTAAGTAGAGGCACATTTGAAGAAAATTATTTTAACCAACTAAAATAAAATAAGAACACATCCAAAAATAAAAATACTCTCATAAGAATAAAGTGAGGAACACATATTTTTAAAAAACAAATTAAAATGTAAAATAAACAAAAAATAAGATAATAAAGTAAAAAAAAAGAAAAAAGTTAAGTGGAGATATCGAAAAACTTTGACTTTTTTATGTATTGTTATATGTGTATACATATATTTCTGATTGATAACGGTGTTAATTTATTTACAAAAATTGATACGTGGGTTACATACGAGTTGTTAATTAGTGACATAACATGGTGACTTTTTTTTAATCTATTTTAAGTTTTTAAACCAAATTTACTGAACAAATAAATTTTAAATGTAATTTCTTTTAAAATTTACTTTATTTAAATTCACTCATACTAACTCAATATTATAAAAGGAGAATTCTTATCATTTTATAATTTAAAAATGAATTACCGGTAGTTTTTTATTTTCAACCGTCATATAATTTGTATCAAATTTTGTCTCTTTTGTATATTTTTTCAATGTAATGTCATTTAACCTGATCTAACGGTCATAAACTGGTGCTGGAACTAACTTATCAGATAAACTCCTTTATTATATATATGGGACTTTCTCTAGTGTCACTTGCTTATTAGCTGTCAAATTTGTATTAAATATGGCCAAATGTCAAATCAAATTGAAAAATTAATATAGATCCGACGACTGATAAACAAAGAACATTGATGTTCCTAAAAAAGAGAGAACGTCAAAGAAATTTCCTATTTCTATCAGCAATTGTAAGTTTGGCACTTTTTTATTTCAACATGATTTTTGATAAAATATGGCGTTAAAAAATGTGCACGAGGATATTCCCTACTTAAAAGGCTCCTGTAAATCCTTATTCGTCTCACCGATTCAAGTTTTCAATTCCAATTTTACTACAGTTAAAAGCTCTTACAAAAAGTCACATCCTTAATTTACTACAGTTAAAAACTCTCACAAAAAGTGTTGAAAAAAGTGCATGTGTGTTATCCCACATGGAAATGGATGAGAATGTGAAATGGTTTATATACATGGAAGGGCCCAAGATTAATATGTTAACCTTTTGGGTTAAGTTAGACTCATAATGTGTGTTAGACCAGTTTCGCATGTGGTGTTCCCTTAACAAGTGGTATCAGAGCCAATGGTTTGTATGGGTCAAACAATCATACTACGTTGTAGTTCCTACGTTGTCTCCCGTGAAGAGTTGGTGTTCCCACAGATGATGGAGCATTTGTGGACTCACATAGTTTTGACTTTTTTTTCCATGCTCGATTGGCTTCCGTTTGGAGTGTAATGCTTGGATGTGCTGGCTATTAGAAACTTTAGTTCGAGAGGGAGCTCAATGAAAGGGAGATTATTGAAAAAAGTACATATGTGTGTTATCTCACTTAGAATGTGAATGAGAATGTGAAATGATTTATATACATGAAAAGACCCCAGACTTAATAAGTTATTCTTTTAGGTCAAGTTGGATTTATAAAATGTATTAAACCAATTTTATATATGGTGTTTCTCTAATAAAAAATTATATTTTTATATAAATTAAAAATTTAAATCAACAAACTGTAATTAAATAACATTGATATATCTAACTTTGCTTAGGAAATTATGTTTAGCTCCGGCCTCTCTGTATTCACGTGCACTATTTTTTCTCCTCGGGTACAAAAGCGAGGGAGGAAAAAAAAGAGTGGACATCATAATGAGTTGCATGCATATTACTCGGTTCTCACGAGATAAGAGGTGTAATAAGTGGGTCTTAGTACTCTTTCAAAACGGATATTGTACTATTACTATTCTTCAAAATATCAGAAAGAGAGAGAGAGATCGGAGAGATGAGTGATATTGGCCTAAACAAGATCATGATCACATGGGCCCTCACTAATTTCCAAGTGGTCCCTCCATTCCATTTGTCCCAAACCGTTCAGAGGTTCGTTGGCAATATAGCATTGCCGTGAATGACTGCTGAAGTTGAACTGATCATGAGAACTTACAGGTAGACGACAGCCAAATTCCAACACACTAGCTTCCAAACGCATGCACCTACCTAATTCCATTAATGATCTATGTACTACTAAACCACGAAACGACATTCCAATAGTTAAGTCCATCTATAAGCTAAGACTTTAGGTCCGTTTAATTTGTTGATTTAAATTTTTAATTTGAGTTGAAATGAGATTTTATGTGAGAATTTTTTATTCTGATAAAAAAATTAAATATGACTATTTTTAAAAAAATAAATTTTTAATTTGAGTTGAAATGAGATTTTATGTGAGAATTTTTTATTTTAATAAGAAAATTAAATATGACTATTTCTGAAAATTTTTTACTATAATAAAATTTAAATCGATAAAATAAATGGGTCTTAAACATTCTAATAATTACGTTAGTCAATAAAGTTAAGTGAGTTTGTTTGCTAAGTGTCTCTTAATTTTTAAAATAACAGAAACCGTCAATTTCATATACTTTTATAATGTATTATGATTTTAATTAAATCTAAAGTTAGAAGAGAGAAAGTTAATATCATGATTAGAATTGAGGGAAAATATGTCACTTAGATACGGTAATACAACATGTATATTTGTTTAATGAAAATGCTCGATGCTCTGTAAGGAACTTTTTTTGTTGTTGTCATATACTTTTATAATGTATTATGATTTTAATTAAATCTAAAGTTAGAAAAGAGAAAGTTAATATCATGATTAGAATTGAGGGAAAATATGTCACTTAAATACGGTAATACAACATGTATATTTGTTTAATGAAAATGCTCGATGCTCTGTAAGGAACTTTTTTTTTTTTTTTTGTCTTTGTGTGTGGTAATATATGGACTCAAATTGATTGATGTGATTTTTTACTCTAATGTACAATAAATAGAGTAAGTTTGAAGATTTTAATTTTGTTCTGTTTTTATGAACAACGTTCATTGCACGTAAAATAGATGTTGATGGGGGGGAAAGGGGTTCATGATAAGAATATGAGACTTTCCGCTTGATAGTATTTATTTAACTGAATCCACCATTTTACCTTGACGAGCAAATAAGGGTTACCCACGTGATGTCATTAATAATATCACCACCCAAAGGCAAGGCGTGCCCCATCTCTGTTTCTTATAACGTGGCATCAGAAATATATTAGTTGTTTTTTCCTTTTTTTTTTTGGGTTTTTTAATAAAAAATCAGATTTTTTTTTTTTTTTTTGCTTAGAAAATTTGAAATAGAGCTTCTTGCATAATTGAATATAATAGAATAATATCATTCATCATTTGTTTCAGAATACAGTTATTATTCACAATTTGATGATACAATTACAGCATATCATATAAAATTTTTTTATATATTTCAGCTTGCACATATTATTGTTTATGTGTAATGATATCCTTGATATTAATAAATAGTATATTTACACTGCCTCGTGATATAAAAATTGGTTTCACTCAAATGACTCAAATTTGATTGTACTATTCTAAAGAGCAAAGACGTGTCTAGTGAGGTGTAAATGTAATGTTGTATTTAATCCCTAAAAACAATTTGAAGTCAAGGCCAAATTAAAAATGTTTTTTAGGAAATGAAAATTAAAAATACTTTGGTTTATAAAGAATAAAATAATTAAAAACGTCATCAATTACTAAACTTTCAACCTCTTCAGATTGTCTTAAAAAAGAAGCTACCTTTACCTTTAGTCTAAAAATTGCTTTTGAACATGTTTAGATGAATATCCTTAAGTACTTATAGCTTTTATAAGTTCTTTAGAGTAAACCACCTCCTAAATGTTTATGAAAAAAACTTATAAAAAAATTTTTATTTATATTTTTAACCTTTTATTCATGAACAATAAATTGACAATTTCATCTATATCCTTATATTATTGTAACAATAAGTGTTTTTGATTAAAAACTCTTATGACATAGAGACTTTTTTTATGTACTATCTGATCACTAATTAAAAAACCCCACTTATATTTTTTTCCATCTATTACTTAAAAATAAAAATATAAACTCTCTTCTATTACTTAAAAATAAAAGTATAAACTCTTTCAAACAGACTTGAAACACTTGAAACATTTTAAAGTTCATAAATTTTATCAAAATTTAAATTTCAGAGTCCGTCGTACAAAAAAGAATAATTTGGGATTTTCTACATGATTTTCCTTAAAAAGAGAGAATGACTCACCAAATATTACCACGTGGCATGCGTCCACAAATGAATCTTCAGATTCTCGCTATGCAATGCAACACCAGATAACACCATAATATCTGATCGCCTGAAAACGTACTGTTCTTTTTAAAAAGTAAAAAAAAACGGTAAGACAGAGACAGCAAGGTTTTGTTGTTGCTGATGTTGTCTTTTCGTTTCTGTTTTCGTTGCCAAAACAGAACTTCCTTTCCTTAACCCCCTCAGAAATCCAATCCAAAATCCAAATCCTTGCTGTAAATTAAAACAATCCATTTTTCTTTTTTCCTTTTCTTTCCCTTATCGTTCAATTATTCTTCTCTTCTTCGCCAAGATCTGCCTTTTGGTTCCCTCCTCTCTCTCTCTCTCTCTCTCTCTATCACTCCTTTCTATCAGTAATACTTTTGGTTTCCAGGGAAGAGAGAGAGAGAGAGTTTCTGAAGTTACAGAGATCTAGGAATTTTCTTTTCATGTAACAGAGGTAATAGGAATATTTTCCTGTTTGTTTTGGCCTTTTTTGTTATTCTGATAACATTTTCTCACGTTTTGTTTTTTCCTCGGTTTTTCTTTGTCGGTTTCCTCAACTGGGTGTTCATGTAATTTTCCGTATATTGGGAATTCGTACGGTTTTTGTGAAGATTTTTGCGGTTTTGTCAACTGGGTTTTTGCGTCATTTATTGGTTGGTTTAATGAACCGGTGAAAAAAGTTTCCTCCTTTTTCTCCATTGCATTGGCGGTTTCCTATTTGTTTGGCCGTTTCACTTTCCATCATTAAATTAACAAGTTACTAAATTGTGTTTATTGGTTACGTTTGTGTTATAGATCAATTTTCAACACATAAATTCCCTGTCAAAGTCATGACTTTTCTTTGAGTTCTGAGGTTTTGGTCTTATTGTTATCTCCATTTGCTTGTTTTTCACATTCAAAGATTCTTTTCTTTGCGTTGAATTTTCAGAAAGTGTGAGAAAATTTTATTTTATTTATACATTTGGGTCTTCTGAAAAAATATCATAATTCGCTTTGAATTTTCCTCAGATGAACTAAGTTGAAGAAAATGGGGAAGAAAGGGAATTGGTTTGCTGCTGTGAAGAAAGCTCTCAGCCCAGACTCCAAGGAAAAGAAAGATGTACAGATATTTTTATTTTCTGAACTTTAATTAGTTAATTTCTTTTTATATCTTTTATTTTTTTCAAATTATATAACTCTCTAATTCAGTAATTGTCAATTTTGTATTAGAAAACCCCCAAGACAAAGAAAAAATGGTTTGGGAAGAACAGCAGTACGGACGCGGCTGTTTCTTTCAAAGAACAAACTCCTTTGCCTGTTCCTGACCCTTGTCCTCCTGTGGAAGATGTGAAATTGGCTGAGATTGAGAATGAACAGAGCAAACATGCTTACTCCGTCGCGCTAGCCACTGCGGCAGCAGCGGAGGCGGCTGTGGCCGCCGCGCAGGCTGCTGCTGAGGTTGTTCGTCTCACCGCAGTGCCCCGGCACTATGGAAAATCGAAGGAGGAGATCGCAGCTGTTAAAATTCAGACTGCTTTCCGGGGGTATTTGGTATGATTTTTAATGGCTTTATGTGCCTCAATTATGTTCTCTTCAGTTACTTTTCCTACTCTCTTAGCAGTGAAATTTTTAATTTATAATTAAAATTTTAAAGGTCTATATGCAATAGTTCACATGTCTAAGTTTGACGTTTGATTTGTAATTTCAGCAGATGTGATGCTTTTGGTTGTTATGTAGTCAGTGGATAATCTTATCTGAGAACCAATTGAACTTTTGGTCTTATTCAACTTGGTCAATATGAAACATTCACATTTTTTATAAAAGATTTTTCTTTTCGTGTAATTGATTTTCCTTGAATGAATAAGTTTGAAAGAATAATAATAATTGCCTGCATTTGTGTCAAAAATGTCTCATAATTTTATTTTGAGATCACCTTCCATAGTCTTATAGTTTTATAAAGTGTTTATAGCATGTTGACCAGGTATTTTGAAAGCAACATTTGATGTTCTTATCTCCCTATTTCAGATTACATATAACTGTGCAATATTGCTGTGTATATCATTAATTAAAGGTCCTATCTGCTATTGTTTGTTATTTGAAGGCAAGGAGAGCATTGAGGGCTTTGAGAGGCTTGGTAAGGTTGAAATCATTGATACAAGGGCAGTCTGTCAAAAGGCAAGCCACTACCACGTTACGGTGCATGCAGACTCTTGCTCGCGTGCAGTCTCAGATTCGCACGAGAAGAATCAGAATGTCGGAGGAGAATCAGGCGCTTCAGCGGCAGCTCCAACAGAAAAGAGAAAAAGAGCTTGAGAAGTTGAGAACTTCCGTAAGTTTCTCTGCTCTATTATGTCTAACTTCAAATCTCTAGGCTCTTTGGTTGCACCTATGCATGAATTATCTCTGTGAATCCTGGTTTTCTCACAACCCTCTAGTCCATTCAAAATGTTTAGAATATATTTTTCTAATTTTAGTGGTTGTCAAATGATAAAATTTCAAAACAGATGGGAGAAGAATGGAACGATAGCACGCAATCCAAAGAAAAAATTGAAGCAAGACTGCTAAGCAAACAAGAGGCTGCTCTGAGGAGAGAGAGAGCATTGGCTTATGCATTTTCTCATCAGGTATTGGACTCTCCACTTTATAGCTTACTAGTGAACTTTAGGCACGCTATGAGCACTTTTGAATCTTGATGTAAGATTCTGTTTGAAACTTTCTAGAATTTTGCCAAACAAAATCTGCAGAATAGTATATAGACAGAGAAAAAAAGATGAGAAATGGGAGAATATGATATATTTAGGGAGATCATTATGTAGATACACATTTTTAAAATGTCCTCGATTTAGATTTCTGTCAGTTTTGTTAGTTTTTAAGGGAGATCATAGTAAGATTTCCTTATGATTGAGTTCTTTAAGGGATGGAATTTATTGCTGGCCATATCTTTCAATTTCTATATTTGTTAAAATTCTTGCTGTTATAAGACTAATTTCAAGACCTTACTTTGATCTTTGCCATGATGTTATTTCTTTACGGCAGACGCTGAAGAACTCATCAAAATCCGCAAATCCCACATTCATGGATCCCAATAATCCCCACTGGGGGTGGAGTTGGCTAGAACGTTGGATGGCTGCCAGGCCATGGGAGAGCCGAAGCACAGTGGAATACCACGACCACACTTCCATGAAGAGCGCAGCAAGCAATGCCATGTCTGCCGGAGAGATCACCAAAGCTTATCACCGCCGTGATCTCAGCCGCGAAAACAAACCCTCCCCCACAGCTCAAAAACCAAGAGACCAACAAACTACTCGTCAATCCCCATCTACCCCCATGTCCAAGGCGCCATCAATATCATCCATAACTGGGAAAACCCCGAAGGGAAGTGCCTTTGGCAGCCGGGAGGAGGACTCGAGGAGCATGTTCAGCATTCAGTCAGAGAGGTACCGGAGACACAGCATTGCAGGGTCTTCAGTGAGGGACGACGAGAGCCTCACAAGCTCACCTCCTGTCCCGAGTTACATGGCGCCGACGCAGTCAGCAAAGGCCAAATCCCGGATGCCAAGCCCACTAGGCTTTGAGAAAAATGGCACGCCACCTGATACGGGGTCGGTGTCTTCTGCCAAGAAGCGGCTTTCTTTCCACACTTCACCAGCCGGGTCGAGGAGGCACTCCGGTCCTCCCAAGATTGACACTAGCACTTTTATTAAGGACATTGGATTGCATTTGGAGGAAAAAGTCAGCAATGGAGGAGGCAACAGGTAGTCTTTGACATGAAAACAAGATTGAATAAAAGGAGAATTGAGCCTTTGATATTCGTTTCCATTATCATCCCAAAGAATTTTCATCTTTCAAAGTGTGAGGAGGAAGGCCCAAAAAAAGAAAAAAGAAAAAAGGTGGCTCCTTTATCTTCTTCTTGTTCTTCTTAAATGTTGTTATGTCTTTTATCATGTTGTAGGATTGGTTTGGCCGTTTGGGAGGTGAAATCAGTTAAAAGTAACAAAACTTTTACAGTTTGAATCCGTTGTAGTGCTGTTGTAAGTGATCCTCTTACAATGTTTTTCTTTCTATATGTTGTTAATCCTACGTTGGCTTCTTTTGACTTGCCAAGGGGAACAAAGTAGTCCTAATCAACTACTTGTTGTGGTTTAGTTTTCTTAGTATAAAAAAAAAAAAAAAAATCTATTTGTGGTGGTCTATTGACAATTTCTTTAGATTTGGACTTGTGGCTTTTGACATTCTAAGGAAAGAATTTCTCTTTTGTTTAATTCTGCACCTTTTTTGCTTTTTAAAGCAAATAAATTATTATGGTGATGGTGATGATCATTATCATTACTCTGTCAACCATGCGTGCTTGGTGTGCTTGGCCCACCATATGACGTTAAGTGGAATGCTTTAATTTAGTAAAATTGGAGCATATTATTTTTTTTTTGGTTCTCTCTGATTTAAAATTGTTTTAAGTTGATATATGTATACATAAAAATTACAATAACATGAGTTAATGTAGGCTCCGTTCATTTAACAAATTCGAGTATAGAATTTAAATTTTGTTACAGTAAAAAGCTCTCAGAAACAGTCACATCTAACTTTTTTGCTACAGTAAAAAGCTCTCACATAAAATCACATCTCAACTCGAATTAAAAACTTGAATCAGCGAACTAAATGGGCTCATATTTTATGCATAAAAATCCATTGGGATCTGTTAAAAAAAAGGAATGCAATTACGACGAGTTTTATAGAGAAACACATATTTAAATAAAAGAGAAATAAAAGAGTAAACGCAAATTGAGTTTTATAATTCATGTTCAAATCATGCTTATAACTAGACCGCCTATCATGCTTTTAATGTCTATGAGGTTGTTCTTTTGCATTTTTGAGTTAGGATGATTTGAGTGATGATTTTGAGTTAAGTTTGAGTTATAACTTAAGTTAAAATTATAATTTGAGTTTGAGTTTGGATGTGCACATTTGAGTTATAATTTGAATTAAGAATCTTTTTGAGTTTGTATTTGGGTAGGTCAAAACTTAAATTTATATTTAGATAGTATTTTAATAAAAACTCAATGGTGATAAAAAATTTTAATAGGATATATGGGTGGAGTTTTATTCGTGTTTTTGTTGTGAATGAATAGAAAAAAATCATCTCAATCAGAATTAAAACGAAAAAGTTATAGCATTTTTAAGAATAGAAAAAAATACTGTTCATTAACTTGAGTTCGAGTTTATGAACTCGAGTTGAACTTGAGTTTAGCCATAAACTCAAGTTCAAACTCAAATTTTACAAAAGAACATAAACTTGAATAAAGTTGTAACTCGAGTTCAAACTTTTTCTGAGTTTCGTTGCAAAAGAACAACCCCTATGTGTCTTGATGAGTGCATGAAAATGCACCATAAATATTACTTTTGATTTATATAATATTAAAGTATTTAAGCTTTAATTAGACAATTCTATTATTTTTATTCAAAATATTTTTAATTGAAATTTGTCTAGTTTTTACTTTATTATTTGTAGATAAAACGCAGTGTAAAAGCTATACAGGAAGAAGCCATGTTTTCACCAAATCTTAGCCGCCAAGCCGAGCCATTATAGAGAGAGTAAGCCGCCAAGCCGAGAAAGAGCCGCGTGAGCCGAAGCCACAAGGTGATTTTCGCGTGGGCCCCAGCTCTCCCACGTTCTGCACTCCACCTCGCGCGCGTCACCTGCACGCAAGACTCCCAGAGCGCGTCCCATTCACGCACGATCTCCAACGCGTTCCGACCCAATTTTGCGTGGGTGCAGCAGACCTACCGCTTTCTCTGCGCGCGCCACATGTCTAACGCTGGTCCTACACCTGCGATGCCAGCCGGACTTCCCAATGGATGCGCGCCATCTGTCCCCCAGCTATCCTCCACTCTGGCAGTGCCAGCAAGCTCCAATGATTCCACGCGCGACACGTGGCGCTTTGTCTCCTCACTGCCAATCACGTTGCGACACGTGTGTAATGAGTGTTGAGTCTAAATTTCTCCTTCAAAATCAGAGCAAATTGGCCATATTTCTTCCCCAAATCATATATATGATTTTTCATAATTTATGTGTAATTTTATTTTTTGTTTCCTTTTCTTTTGTAATTTTCTATTTTTATTATTTGTTTCCTTATTTGACAGGCAACTTCTAAACACTATAAATAAGAGGGTTAGCCTAAGGTTTTTATAAGTTTGAATATTTAGTTTTCTGTCATCTTGCTGTCAGTCTCATATTTTCTCTTTAGAACTTGTGAGAATGTTTTGCAAGCTAGGCTAGAGTTCTCTTTGTGAGGTTAGAGATGAACTCTTGTTAGTGACCCAATTCGGGCTTTTGATTCCTTGTGGTGTAATGTTCAATATCAGAATGAATCAAATCTCATCTATCTTTCATGTATTTTTCAAAATATTGTGTGCCAATTTTTATATGTAAGTTCAGTCACGCTTTTCTTATGTAATTCTGTCATGCACTATTTTGCCATTCAAATTATTTTACAAATTGTCTTTTACTGCAATATTGTCAAATTGATATATTATCGATTTTAGATAACTTGTGATGATAATATTTTCGGAGTCAACATAGAGATTTAATTTATTTGATTTGTTTTTTTGTTTTTTGTTTTTTTTTTGTGAATCAAAACTTGAATTGGTGAACAAAACATTAGGAATTCTCGACCCTTACTATTTTTACTACTGAATTTCTTTCACACAAATCTTATATCTTTTTTATTTGCAATAAAGTCTCAAAAAACTATTCTTTTTCATTAATTCACTTGTTATTTATTTTTCTCTAACATTCTTATTCTGCTAATCTTTTTTGTTATTTTGTTCTCTCTCTGTGGATACGACCGCCATTCTGTGTTACAATCGACCGCTTGTGAACATCACTTTTGGGCGTTAATCAAATTTTGACGCCGTTGCCGGTGAGGTGCTAAAAACGAGAGTGATCAGTAGATTTTTGAGCTAAAAAGGTAAATATACATTTATTATTATTATTATTATTTTGTTTACGTTACTTTTTTTTAGTTATCTTTTTCATTGGTTTGCTGCATATGTCTTTCTTTTCTTTTTCTTGTGTTCTTTCTTACTTTATTCTTTTTTTCTGTATTCGTTTATTACTTCATCAAATTTAAAAAAAAGTTTACTTTTGATTCTTGTCGTTTATTGCTGCCAGTTGTAACTTTTGTATTCTTTTTTTTTTATTTTACCGTCCCTTATTCGAAACAAAAAAAAGGTTCCCTTTATCATTTTTTTTTATTTCCGTAGTTTTGGTTGCTGAAAAAAAACACTTTTAGGATTCATTTTTTTATTATTAATTTTATTTTCCCTTTTAATTTTAAAATTGATTATGATTTGATTTTATAATATTTTATTTTTGATAAATTAAGATTTTATTTTGTTTTCTCATTTGTATATTTTAATTGTTGATTCTTATATCGTTGTCTAATTTAATTTTTCCTTTATAATTTTCATTAATTCATAGGATTGTAATTAGGATTATAATTCATTGACTATTCTTAATCTCAGAATTTCATAATTTGATAGATTTAGGCTTTTTGACTTTAGAAATAGCTTCCCTTAATTAAATTACATTTCATAATTTATTCAATAAAATTTATTAATTGGTTTTGAGGATAATTGTGCGGTTACGTGGAAAGTACAATCTGAGAGAATTCTGTCTAGGAAAGTTGGTACTTAAGTGGGTCTCGCCCCACTAATCTTTCCTGGGAACGTTACTCTGTCTAGGAGACTATTCATTGAGCCAAGAGCTATAGCCTTTCCTGGGAGCACTCTCGGTTGTTACAATTTACGTTACTATATAATTATTTTCTTTTGTGTTGACTAAAAATAAAAAAAAACAAAAAAAATAAAAAAAATTAAAAAAAGAGCCGCTTAGGGTGAATGCATCAATATAGAGACGAACTATGGAGATTTGCGCAATGTCCAGACGTAGAAACCTCTAGTGAAATTCTATCTGACTCGTCTTCTACGCCTCCGTCTTCACACTCGTCGTTGGAATTCGCACTTCAAAATCTATTCGCAATGGCACAACACGAGGAAGTTCAGCAGAGGACGTTGCAAGATTACCTGCACCCAACGCGAACGGCCACCCCATCTTGCATCATGTTCCCACCGAATGCACCGCCTACGGATTTCAAGCCGGGCATGATTGCACTTCTCCCAACCTTTCACGAGTTAGAGAATGAGAACCCCTATGTATACATCCGGGAGTTTGAAGAGGTGGTGGCCACCTTTGACAACCGTGCTGAGGCCGCAAACACCATCAGATTGAAGTTTTTCCCTTTCTCTCTGAAGGACAAAGCCAAAAGCTGGTTGTATTCTCTTAAGCCCAGGTCTATTGGTACGTGAGAAGAAATGACGATGACATTCTTCAACAAGTATTTCCCACACCATAAGACCAACAATTTGAAACAACAAATCTCAAATTTCGCTTAGAAGAAAAACAAAACTCTTTATCAAGCTTGGGAGCGTTTTAAAGATTTGTTAAATCTGTGTCCCCACCATGGATATGAAAGTTGGCGCCTCGTAAGCAATTTCTACGATAGGCTCACAATCCGAGAGTGCCAATTTGTTGAGATGATGTGCAATGAGGATTTTCTCCAAAATGATCCTGACGAAGCTATCGAGTACCTGAATGAGTTAGATGAGAAAGCTCATACTTGGACTGGACCAAGTGCTACTGAGAGCAGTAGTAAGTCCCGACCAGTTGGAGTTTATCAATCAAGGGAAAAGGACAGCCTCAAGGCCTAAGTTGAAGCTTTGACAAAGCAAATCGAGGCCCTCAAAAGTAAAGATAGTAAAGGACCCCACATGGTGGCAAAGACAGAGGCACATGAGCCATGTTTCGTTTATGGTGGAGAGGACCATCTAGCTCAGGATTGCCACACTTTAAGTGAAATGGGAGGCGTATACGGGGAACAATGCAATGTATTAGGCCCATACAATAAGCCTTATGGACCTTTCTCAGAAACTTATAATCCTGGTTGGAAAAACCACCCAAACTTTAGTTGGAGAGATCCAAACCAACATGCACAATCATCTGGAAGGCAATAGAGATCATAGCAACAATCTCAACCACCAAGGATATATTTTGCACCTCAGAATAACATGCAGCCGAAAGAGAATTCTCTAAAGGATACCCGAAAAGCTTTTATGGATGCGCAAAATAAGACGAATCAAAGGGTTAATTCGATGCTCACGCAGCTGGTGGAAGAGAACAAGGAAATAAAAAGTCAGATCACAAAGTTGATATAAGCTTTAACTGTTCAGGAGTGTGGTAAATTTCCATCACAAGCCTAGTCAAATTTGATAACAACACATGGCTCAAACTTCCAACTCTGAAGGTCAAAATATCAAGGAAGTTAACGCCATCTCTACTCAAAGTGCTATGAATTTTGACACGCCATCGACAAGTACAACCACTCAAGTAATAAAGAATCGGCTCAGGAGAAAGAAGAGCCAACAAAGTTCCGGTAAATGTGCCTTTCCCCCAAGCTCTCCGACCTGCTGGAAAAGTGCCAGAAAATTAAAGTGAGATCCTAGAGCACTTGACACAATTGAAGGTTAATCTTCCCTTACTACATGTGATCAAGCAGCCTACGCCAAGGGTATAAAGGATCTGTGTACCATAAAGAGAAAGCATCATGTCAAGAAGATTGCATTCTTAACAGAACAAGTACCTGCGGTGATTGAGCAGAAGACACCGCCGAAGTATAAGGATCCAGGTTGTCCTACCATTTCTTGCCAGACTGGGACACACGAATTCGGCCAAGCGTTACTAGACCTAGGATCGAACGTTAACCTCATGCCTTATTCGGTTTACTCGCAATTGGGTCTTGGAGAGATTAAGCCCACATATGTGGTTCTGCAACTGGTCGATAGATCCATTAAGAGACCACGAGGAATAGTGGAAGACGTTCTGTTGCAAGTCGACAAGTTTTATTACCCCGTGGACTTTCTTGTCTTGGATACATAATCCGTGGTGAATATGAAGTCATCCATTCCCATCATTCTAGGAAGACCTTTCCTTGCCACAATAAATACACTTATCAATTGTAGGAATGGTCTCATGAAGATATCTTTCGGGAATATGACCATTGAGGTGAATATATTTCATATTCAAAAGCAACCACATGATGACGACGAGTGTCAGCAAACATTCATGATCGACACACTCGTCGAGGAGGAGGTTTAGCTGGAAAGCAACTCTGAAGATCTTGGAAACCTCTTCTAAAATTTTGATTCTGAAAATTCCGGTTCTGTTGAGTTGGCTCATTTGTCTATAATTTTTAACAACTCACAAGACAAAGGAACCAAGTTTAGGCCACCATGTTTTGAGGAGCTCCTAACAGAAGGAGAAAAACTGAAATCATCCACCGAAGAGGCTCCAAAAGTCAAGCTAGTCTAACTTCCTGAGGGCTTAAAACATGCATTCTTGGGAGATGAAGGCACATTCCCAGTCATCATCTCGTCTAAACTCGATGCATTGCAAGAACAGTGATTGATCGAAATGCTGAAAAAGCACAATTCCAAGATCAAGGTAAAAATGAAAGTGGCTAATGATAAGCAGATCGTGAGGAAGAACTTTGAGCCAAATTAGCGGGTCCATCTCTATGATTCCCATTTGCATTTCCACCCTGGTAAGTTGACGTTGCGGTGAACTGGTCCGTTCGTAGTGAAACACATTTTTTCCAATGGTGTTGTAGAGGTTGAGGACCCGACCGATAGGAGAATCTTCAAAGTAAATGGCCAGTGTCTGAAGAATTACTTAGAGTGGGTGAACCAAGTTGAAGAGATCATTCTCGACGACCCCATTTAGTAGCCTTGAGTAGTTTACTCACATCTCCTATACCATATTTTTAGTTTTTGTTTTCTTTGCTTCTTTTTACAATTTTTATGTGTGTTTTTAGAGAATCATATCAGGAAGCTCAGGCTGTGCTCATATGTGGAATGCTTATCGTCCAAGTGTCTTCTTTCTCTATATTTCTATAATTTTTGACATTGAGGACACTGTCTGATTTTGGTTGGGGGTGGTGAGCACATTCATGCGTAAGAGTGATTTTTGTCATGTTGATATTTAGGTTAAAATTTTTACAAAGTTGTCTGAGTATGATTCAAAATGATTGGTTTGGGTCAATTTTTACTGTCTTGGTTACTAAGAAATGACTTTCAGAGTTTCTTTTTAAACGTGCTAAACCTTGTGGTAAGATGGATGTTAATGCATATCAGCTGAGAAAATTCTCGAGTTTGAGTGCTTGATTTTTGGTGAGTTAAGAGAGTTGAGAAAACAACTTTTGAACCTGCTTTGATTTTTTGAGTTGGTAAAATCACTGTTAGAACATCATTACACGGTTAGTGGTATGCTTGGTGCATATGCTTAAGGGATGAATTTTGGGTTAGATAGGAATAATCTTATGTAATAGAGCCTCATTTCTTATTTTTCAAAAAAAAAAAAAAAAACTGAACAAGAGCAACATTTCACGGATCCTATAGTTTGGTTGTAATCCCATTTGATGCTATATAGTTGTTTGTCAAAAGAATGCCTTTCTACATTCACTTAATTATTGCAGGTTGTCTCTTGCCAAAAAAAAAAAAAGAAGAAAAAGAAAAAAAAAGAAGAAAAAAGAAAAAAAAGTAATTTATTTTCCTATGCATTTTTTTGGCTCTTTGTTCGTTTCTATTTAACCTGAATAAAATCTCAAAAGTTAGTTTGTGGTAAGAATGGTGGAATGTTCTAGTAGTTGATTAACCTATCTTTTGGTCAATGTTCATTTTACTGTTTGTCCTAAATTTTACCTTCCTCACAATGAGCGATGATTATCCCATTTCCAACTCCATGAGAGAAAACCTTTGCACTTAAATATTTCTAACACCTGTGAGATCAATGGAGTTGAGACTTTTGCTTGGTGAATTTTTTAAAGCTGCATGTGTTATGGTTAGTGGTAAGAAGGTTATGGTTTGGAGCACACACACACGATTCTGGAGTTATGACTGAAATAATCTTAATAGTATCTTTTGATTTCTTACTAACAGTTTGTTTGAAATCCTCAGGTGACTAAGCTAGTTGAGACTTAGATTTTCTTTGTGACATGATTTCTCTTGCGCTTGGATTGCTAGAGACTAGCAATAGGCTGATTGGGGGTTGTGATAAGTGCATGAAAATGCACCATAAATATTGCTTTTGATTTATATAATATTAAAATATTTAAGCTTTAATTAGACAATTATATTATTTTTATTCAAAATATTTTTAATTGGAATTTTTCTAGTTTTTGCTTTATTATTTGTAGATAAAACGCAGTGTAAAAGCTATACAGGAAGAAGCCATGAAAAGCCATGTTTTCACCCAATCTTAGCCGCCAAGCCGAGCCATTACAGACAAAGTAAGCTTCCAAGCCGAGAAAGAGCCGTGTGAGCCGAAGCCATGTGTTGATTTACGCGTGGGCCCCAGCTCTCCCGCGTTCCCCACTCCACCTCGCGTGCGTCACCTGCACGCAAGACTCCCAGAGCGCGTCCCATTCACGCGCGATCTCCAACGCGTTCCAACCCAATTTCATGCGAGTCCCGCACAATAGTAGCAGACCTGCCGCTCTCTTCGCGCATGCCACCTATCCAACGCTGGTACCACACCTGCAATGCCAGCCGAACTTCCCAATGAATGCGCGCCATCTGTCCCCCAGTTGTCCTCCACTCTGGCTGCGCCAGCAAGCTCCAACGATTCCGCGCACGACACGTGGCGCTTTGTCTCCTCACTGCCAATCACGTTGCGACACGTGTGCAATGAGTGCTGAATCTGAATTTCTCCTTCAAAATCAGAGCAAATTGGCCAGATTTCTTCCCCAAATCATATATATGATTTCTCCTAATTTATGTGTAATTTTATTTTTTGTTTCCTTTTCTTTTGTAATTTTCTATTTTTATTATTTATTTCCTTATTTGATAGGCAATCTCTAAACACTATAAATAAGAGGGTTAGCCTAAGGTTTTTATAAGTTTGAATATTTAGTTTTCTGTCGTCTTGCTGTCTGATTAGTGCATGAAAATGCACCCTAAATATTGGTTTTGATTTACACAATATTAAAATATTTAAGCTTTAATTAAACAATTCCATTATTTTTATTCATAATATTTTTAATTGGAATTTGTCTAGTTTTTGTTTAATTATTTACAGATAAAAAGCAGTGTAAAAAGCCACACAAAAATAAGCCATGAAAGCCATATTTTCAACCATTCGGAGCCAAGCTCTCAGCCGAGCCGCACAAGCCGATTAGAGAGAGGGAGAGCCGCGTGAGCCGAGCCATAAGCTGATTCCAGCTCTCCCATGTTTCCTCACTATTCCTCGCGCGCGTCACTTGCACGCATGGCCTCAACGCGCGTGTTCCTTCCACGCAGACATCAACGCACGTTTCAGCTTCTCCCGCGTGGGTCCCGCGTCTGCAATGCCAGTCTGATTTCCCAATGAAGCCGCGCCAGTTGTCAACTTTGTCCCCTGTCTGACCATCGCCAGCTCCGTCCGCCCAATCCGCCCGCGACACGTGGCGCTTTTCCTCCTCACTGCCAATCACGTTGCGACACGTGTCCCCTTGGTGTTGAATCTGAATTTCTCCATCAATATCAGGGCAAATTGGCCAGATTTCTTCCCCAAATTAAATATATGATTTCTTCTAATTTATGTGTAATTTTATTTTGTTTCCTTATCTTTTGTAATTTTCTAGTTTTATAATTTATTTCCTTATTTGACATGCAACCTCTGAACACTATAAATAGAGGGGTTGGCCTAAGGTTTTAGAAGCTTTTTAATATTCAGTTTTCTGTCGTCTTGCTGTCAGTATCATATTTTCTCTCTAGAACTTGTGAGAATGTTTTGCAAGATAGGCTAGAGTTTTCTTGGTGAGGTTAGAGATGAACTTCTGTTGAGTGACCCAATTCGGGGTTTTGATTCCTTGTCTTGTAAACTTCAACATCTGAATGAATTAAATCTCATATATTTTTCTATTACTTTTCAAAATATTGTGTGCCAATTTTTATATAAGTTCAGTCACGCTTTTCTTATGTAATTATGTCACACATTGTTTTATCATTCTAATTATTTTACGAATTATATTTTATTGCAATATTGTCAGATTAATATATTGTCGATTTTAGATAACTTGTAATAATAATATTTTTCTGAGCCAACATAGAGATTTAATTTATTCGATTATTTTATTTTGTGAATCAAAACTTGAATTGGTGAACGAAGCATTAGGGATTCTCGACACCTTACCGTTTTCTTCATACAGATTTTCTCCTTTTTATTTTATTTGCAACAAAAATCTCAAAAACCTTTATTTTTCTTTAATTCACTTTTCTCTAACGCTCTTATTCTGTTAATTATTCTTGTTATTTTGTTATCTCTCTGTGGATACGACCGCCCTTCTGTGCTACAATTGACCGCTTGTGAATATCACTTTTGGGCGTTAATCAAATTTTGGCGTCGTTGCCGGGGAGGTACTACTGGCAAGACTGATCAGTAGATTTTTTAGCCAAAGAGATAAGTACACTTTTTTTTTGTTTGCTGTTAAGCTGTATTAGTTTCTTATTTTTAGTTATTAGTTTGTGTCTAGTCTTTAGTTCACGTTCGATTAGTAGTTTAATTTGTTTTAACCTTTTTGTTTCATTTTTTTTTCTTTCTCTTGTCGTTTT
>NW_010366377.1:398057-399175 GCF_000414095.1 Morus notabilis | reverse complement strand
ACTTTTCGTACGTGTTTGTACGTGTCTCTAGTTTGCTAATTATCAACTTGAGTCTCCGTGAATTTGCTGTTTTCCTTTCTTCTGTTTCTTTTGTTTCGTCATTTTTTTTTCTTTCTTTTGTCATCCCTTAATCGAAAAAAAAAAAAACAAAAATCCATTTATCATTTTTTTTTGTTTCTGTAGTTTAAAATTGATTGTGATTTGATTTTGTAATATTTTATTTTTGATAGATTAGGATTTTATTTTATTTTCATGTTTGAGTAATTTAATTGTTAACTATTATATTGTTGCCTAATTTAATTTTTCCTTTTATAGTTTACATTATTTCTTAGGATTGTGATTAGGTTGTAATTAGTTGACTAATTTAGATTCATTCCTAATCTAGGATTTTCATAATTTGGTAGATTTAAGCTTTTGACTTTAGGAATAGTTTCCATTAATTAGATTACATTTCATAACTTACTCAATAAAATTTAATAATTGATTTTGAGAATAATTGTGTGGTTACGTGGAAAGTATAATCTGAGGGAGTTCTGTCTAGGAAAGTTGGTATTCAAGTGGGTCTCGCCCCACCAATCTTTCCTGGGAACGTTGCTCTGTCTAGGAGACTATTCATTGAGCCAAGAGCTATAGTCTTTCTTGGGAGCACTCTCGGTGGTTACAATTTACGTTACTATATGGTTATTTTCTTTTCCTTTGATTAAAAATAAACAAACAAAAACAAAAAAAAATTAAAAAAAAAGAGAGCCGCTTAGAGTGAATGCATCGATATAGAGACGAACTAGGGAGATTTGCTCAACGTCCAGATTTAGAAACCCCTAGTGAAATTCTATCCGACTCATCTTCTACGTCTCCTTATTATATCTCGTCGTTGGAATTCGCATTTCAAAATCTATTCGCAATGGCACAACACAAGGAAGTTCAGCAGAGGACGTTGCAAGATTACTTGCACCCAACGCGCATGGCCACCCCATATTGCATCATGTTCCCACCGAATGCACCGCTTACGGATTTTAAGCCGGGCATGATTGCACTTCTCCCAACCTTTCACGGATTAGAGAACGAGAATCCATATGTACACATTCGGGAGTTTGAAGAGGTGGTGGCCACCTTTCACA
>NW_010366377.1:393995-395160 GCF_000414095.1 Morus notabilis | reverse complement strand
CATCCTTTCTATTGCTTTCTCGATGGCTATTCAGGATATTATCAGATAGAGATAGCATTAGAAGATCAGGATAAGACAACATTCACATGTCCTTTTGGCACTTATGCCTTTCGGCGAATGCCATTTGGACTGTGTAATGCACCTGCCACATTTCAGAGGTGTATGATGAGCATTTTCAGCGACATGATCAAAAAATGCATGGAAGTGTTCATGGATGATTTGACAGTCTTTGGAGATTCATTCGAGAAGGGTCTTGTGCTCAATTGGGAGAAGTGTCATTTCATGGTATCATCTGGCATAGTTCTTGGGCACATTATTTCTGAAAGAGGAATCGAGGTCGACCGCTCTAAGGTTGAACTCATTTCCAACCTGCCCACCCCCAAGGCTGTTAAAGATGTCTGATCTTTTTTGGGGCACGCCGGATTCTACAGGAGGTTCATTCATAACTTTTCATCTATAGCGAGACCGCTAAACAACCTCCTAGCAAAAGATGTTGTGTTCAACTGGACACAAGAGTGTGAGGAAGCATTCCGAACACTCATCACAAAATTGACTTCTGCCCCTATTATGCAGTCACCAGATTGGAGCTTACCTTTCGAGATCATGTGTGACGCAAGTAATTACGCTGTGGGGGCCGTTCTTGGTCAACGGAGGGAGGGGAAGCCTTTCATTGTCTACTACGCAAGCCGTACTCTGAATAGTGCTCAAATGTACTACTCTACTACTGAAAAAGAGTTGCTTGCTGTAGTATTTGCTCTCGACAAGTTCCGTGCATATCTGATTGGTTCACCTATCACCATCTTTACAGATCATGCCGCCCTTAAGTACCTCCTCTCCAAAAAGGATGCTATGGCGCGTTTAATTAGGTGGATCCTTCTCCTGCAGGAATTTGAGTTGACAATCAAGGACAAGAAGGGAGTAAAAAATGTGGTGGTGGACCACTTATCTCGTCTTGAATTTAATGATTCCGCCGAAATTCCTGCTATTAGAGATGACTTCCCCGATGAACATCTCTTCGCCGTCACTAAGATGCCATGGTATGCGAACATTGTTAACTACTTGGTGACGGGCGAGATTCCATCTACCTAGGGTGCACAAGACAAGAGGAAGTTTCTGGTCGAGGTTCGTAACTTTTATTGGGATGACCCCTATCTTTTTAAGTACT
>NW_010366377.1:393466-393826 GCF_000414095.1 Morus notabilis | reverse complement strand
AGAGGTGCCAAAAGCTAGGTGCTTTGTCCCATCGCCATATGATGCCCTTGAACTCGATTCTCGTAATAGAAATATTCGATTGCTGGGGGATAGACTTTATGGGACCATTTCCACCTTCTTATGGATTCCTCTACATACTCCTCGCTAAGAATTACGTGTCTAAGTGGGTAGAAGTCGTGGCGTGCTGGAACAACGATAACACTACTGTTGTAAAGTTCTTAAAGGAAAATGTGTTATCTCGATTTTGAACGCCGCGTGCCATCATCAGTGATCAAGGCACCCATTTCTGCAACCATTCTTTTGAGGCTCTGATGCGCAAGTACGGTGTGGTTCATAAAGTTTCAACTGCCTATCACCCAC